>NW_005434640.1:262624-277086 GCF_000315625.1 Guillardia theta CCMP2712
AGGAGGAGGAGGAGGAAGCGATGGTGTTGGTGGTGGAAGAGGAGCTTTTTCTTGACCTCTTGCCCTGCATCTTTGGCGATCTTGATGAGTGCGGGAGCGCATTCCTTGTCGTAGTCCGGGTTCCAAAACCTGCAAGAGATAGTGAGGAGCATGAGATGGAAGAGGAAGAGAACGAGCGGGGAGCGAGGGAGGAGCTGGAGCAGGAGCAGGAGCTGGAGCAGGAGCAGGAGCAGGAGCAGGAGCAGGAGCAGGAGCAGGAGCAGGAGCAGGAGCAGGAGCAGGAGGAATTTATCCTCACGTGATGGACTCGCCGAGCTCCCCAGCCCTTCCTGTTCGGCCAATGCGGTGCACGTAGCTCTGAAAATTCTTGTGTGAGGAGAAGAGGATGAAAGGAACAACTCGAAGCAAGGAAGATGTGTGAGAGGGGAGGGGAGGGGAGCAGAGCAGAGCAGAGCAGAGCAGAGCAGAGCAGAGCAGAGCAGAGCAGAGCAGAGCAGAGCAGAGCAGAGCAGAGCAGAGCAGAATACGGGAGGGGAGGGGAAGGGAGGGGAGGGGAAGAGAAAAGGGAAGAGAGGAGAGGAAGAGGATGCAAACCTCAACATCTCGCGCCATGTCGAAGTTGATGACGTGGGTCACTCCCTTGATGTCCAGCCCTCTAGCAGCGACGTCGGTGGCGATCTTGGAGCGAAAGTGAGACGATGAAGGAGAACAAGTGAAGAGCAAGAACGAGGCGAGGATGCAACACAGCCTTGAAGCGGAGGAAGAGGAAGAGGAGGAGGAGGAGGAGGAGGAGGAAGGGAGAGGAAGGGAGCAGAAGGAAGGGAGGAGAGGTGGGAGCATCAAACTTTCGACGTCTTCCCTCACCATTAGAGGAGCTTCTCCCTTCACAAATTGAGCTAGCGCTTTGTCTCTGTCCTGCTGCTGCTTGTCTCCGTGGATGGCACAGGTTCCGATGCCTTCATCCCACAAGGCCTGAAAGAATCCTCAATAACGAGAATCAGAAGCACGCGCACGCGCACGAGCACGAGCACGAGCAAGGGGCAGCAGCAGCATTGGCAGGAGCACGAGCAGGAGCAGGAGCAGGAGCAGGAGCACGAGCACGAGCACGAGCACGAGCAGGGGGCAGCAGCAGCATTGGCAGGAGCAGCACCTTTGACAGATAGTCGACTCTTCTCTTTGTGTTGGCAAAGCAGACAACCCTTGCATTTTCAGGCAACTCCTGCGAATAAGGTGAGAAGAACGAAGAGGTGAGAATTCTCCTCTTCCGCCTCCTCCGCCTCCTGCTTCTCCTCCTCATCCTCATCCTCGTCCTCGTCCTCGTCCTCGTCCTTCTCCTCCTCCTTCTCCTCCTCCGCCCGTTCATCATCATCATCACCACCACCACCACCACCACCACCACCACCATCACCATCACCATCACCATCATGATAATCATGATCGTGATCATCATCATCCCCCCCAACGCTTGCTCTAGATGTATCAATACCACTAGAATCTTCCAAAGTTTGGCATCTTTCTCATCGTCAGTCGCGTGAACAAACCGTTGCTTGACCTGTACAGCATTCAATACAAGAATGTTCCTCCCTCCCTTCCCTTCCACACATCATTCCCCTCCCCCTCCCCCTTTTCCTTTCTCCCCCTCCCCCTCCCCCTCTCCTTGCTGGCCTCCTCCTCCTGCTGCCGCTGCTCACCGCTTTGTTTGCTGACAATTCTGCATCCTCTCCACCATCCACGAAGATCTGCATGGCGTATCAGCATCGTTACATTCATGTTCATGCTCAGGTTCATTTATGTTCATATTCATCTCACCTGAAACAAGTCTTCCTTCAGGAATTTCCCCGCCATCTTCCTCACAGCTTTTGGCCTGACAAGAACGGGTCAAACACATGATTACATCCACGTTCCCAGCTGCCCAGCTACTCCCTCCTTCTTCTCCCTCTTTCCCCTGTCTTCCTTTCGTTCATCATCACCACAAGCAGCATGCAGATACATCATCCTCAGTTTTTCCTCCTCCTCCTCCTCCTCCTCCTCCTCCTCCTCTCACCACCACCACCATTCTTCAATCCTCCTTTTCTCATCCCTGATCTCACCATGTCGCAGTGAAGAACAACGTCTGCCGCGCCTCTACCGCCGGCAGAGCGTCGAACACTTTCTTGATCTGCGGCTCGAACCCCATGTCCAGCATGCGGTCTGCCTCATCCAGCACCACATACCCGCACTTGCTGATGTCGCAGCTGTCCTGTGACATCAAATCCACCAGCCTCCCCGGCGTCGCGATCACTATCTTGGGGTCCTGCTTCATCGCCGCCTTCTGGGGCCCCACAGGTACCCCACCGTACAGGCAGCAGCACGTCGCCTGCGCCTCCTTGCCGAACTTCTTGCACTCTGACTCGATCTGGATCGCAAGCTCTCGAGTAGGAGCGAGCACAAGCACCTTGCAACCTCTTCCTCCTCCTCCTCCCAACTTCTCGAGGTAGCTGAAGGCAGGGAGGAGGAAGCCCAGAGTCTTCCCTGATCCTGTCTTGGCGACCGCCACCATGTCGTAGCCAGCGGAGGCGATGGGCCAGGCTTGCGACTGGATGGGGCTGGGGGAAGTGAAACCCGCGTCCTTCATGGCCTTGACGATGCTCTTGGAGAAAGGAGAGCCGTCCAGTGACCGCACGCAACTCGGAGCGACATGCTCTCCGCCCCCGCTCAAGGAGATATGTAGGCTTGCTCGAAAGGCCTCCTCCTCGTCCGAGCCCTGCTGACTCTTCTCGGACTTGCCTTCCTTCCTCTTCTTCTTCGACTGATCCTTGTCCTTGTCCTCTCCAGCTTTCGAGCTTTTCTGCTCCTTGCTCGACTTGTCAGCCTTGGGCGCAGGCTCATCGTCTTCGGCGTCTCCTCCCTTCTTCTTCTTCCTCTCTTCCTTCTTTTCCTTCTTCTTCTTCTTCTGCTTGCTGCCTTCATCGTCGCTCTGATCCTCCTTCTCCGCTTCCTGCTCCCGCGCCTCCTTCTTCGACTTCTTGGAGGTCTTTTACTCTTGCTCTCCTCTACCTGCTCCTGCTCCTCCTCCTCCTCCTCCTCCTCCTCCTCCTCCTCCTCTCGTTTTCGCTTTTCTGCCTTCATCTTCTTCTTCTCTTCCTTCTTCAACTTCTTCATCATCGCAAGCTCGTCGCTCTCACGCGCTACTGCCATGGCGCCCGGCATTTCGGCAATGGCACGTGCGGGTACCTTGTTGGTACCTTGCAAGTCACGATACTGAGGCAGGCCTGGTAAGTTGGTATGGTGTTGCCCGGTCCGATTGGCATGTTCGCCGTCGCACTGGCAGGCTGCGGCCCGGCCGGCCAGCCGCCCGGGCCAGCCGGGCCCCGAAAGTTTAGCCAGCCGCTGAGCGGCCCCGGCGGCGCCGGGTCGTGGTCATTGTGACGGCCCGGTCTGCCCAGCCTGAGGGCCAGTGACTCAAGCTGCCTGAGCCGCCGCCCCGGCCGCCAAGGCGTCGCGGTCACTCGGAATCATAGCTGAGTCATTGAAATCGGGCTGGCCGGAACTAAGTTCCAAACACCTATGTGATGGAATCTTTACTCAAAGTTAAGTTAAAAATGGAATGATGCGGCGGGTGGCTGCCACAGTCAGTTGGAAACCGTCACGGAGCATTCTGGCATTCGGACCAGCCGCGAGCCGCCCTACGGACGGTCTGGCACCTGGCATGGGATCGTATCCAGCTGTAGCGCTGAACTTGCGAGCATCACAATCATTCGGTTTCTGGAGGATTATCTCCGTTGTCCCCCGACACCGTCCCTGACGGATTCTTTTCTGCCGCAATGATCACAAACTTATTGCTCTGGCTCATATCAAGACATTCAAACCTTCATCTTCGTCATACTCAGCGGAAGCATACAGTGGCTTGCTGGCGTTTGACAGCTCCTCTTGCACTCTCCTCACCTGATCCGAGTTGTCACCAGCAGCAGCCGAGTTCAGCACATGGACGCAAACCCGTTCGATCTCCTCCTCCACCTGGTTCAAGCGAACATTGGGGTCCTTGTTGAAAGCACCTGAGTACCCCAGCACCCTCCATGCCGGATCAGAACCTGTTCGAGAAGCATGGCGTTCACTTCGGTCTCCGAAATCTCTACTTCCTGCTCCTCCTTCTCCTGCCGGGTCCCTTCGAGCTCATTGGCGCGCATGCCCTCTTCCAGCTCCTGCGTGGGGGGAGCGCAGTAAGGACAAGGAGGAGGGAGGTGTTGGCAGATACTTCAGTTCGCACGCGGACTCTCTCCAGCTCAAGGATTCGCTTCAGCGCGTTCATGTCCCGAGCCGCCAGCACAGTCTCAACACTGAATCGAACCAAATCCACCTCCTGCAATGCCCCATCAAAAAACAACAGATCACGGTTGGGGCAACTTGAAGGGACGACGGAGGTGAGAGGTGGAGGGGAGGGTGGAGGAGGGAAGGGGAGAGAGGAGGAGGAAAGAGGAGGGGGGAGGGGGGAGGAGCGGGTGGTGGTGGAGTACCAAAACTCTGCTCTTCTTCAGCAGTAGCGAGCGGTCCTCGTCTTCGTCCTCGCTCTTGATGCAGATGACGTCGACGCTGATCAACAATCAGCAGTGAAGGGCATCAGTGAAGCCTCCGGCCCACCTGAGGAAACCCTGGGGGCACGACTGCACCTCGGAAACACTTATGACATAATGATCCTCTTCCCATCCCTGGAAGACGCGATGAGCCCCTCCTTCGAACATCGTCAAGTGTTCTCTGACCTTGTCTCTGAGCCACTGCCTCGATGCCTCCACCGCCCTCTCATGTGAGGCTTCCTCCGACATCGGCCGGTGTTGACGGCGTCCCTGAACGAGGAGGCGTCCAGACTACCTCTACAACATGACGTCAACGCGAAGAGTTCAGCTCCAGCGACAGATTGATAGACGAAGGGAGGTACAACAAGAAGCAATCAGCAGCGGTGGTGGTGGTGGTGTGGGGAGGAGGGCAGGGAGAGGAGGGCGGGAGCTGGGAAGAATGCAGAGGACGTGCATGTGCCTTCATGTGTAATAATGGAGGAAGTAAGGGGGGGGGGGGGGGGGGGTGTGTGGAAGGATGCAGAGGAGGTGCGAGGCGGGTTGTGGGGAATTTCGACGTGGAGAGTCAGCAGGAATATGAGGGGAGGGGGGCAAAGCGAAAAGGTGATGATCAGAGACTGATGGTGGTGGGTTAATAATAGGGCTGTGAAGCCATAAGAAAGGGAAGGGGCATGTCAAGCCTTGATGATCGCCCCGACAGACATCGGGGGGGTCGAAGGAGGAGATTTGGAAAGGTCGAGAACGAGGAGCAGGAGAGGAGCAGAGGCAGGAGGGAAGGAGGTGACAGGACCGACAGGCAGCAAGGCATGGAGGAGAGGAGAGAGAGGGAAGGACAGAGGAGACAGCGACGATGTACCGGTGAGGTGAGGTCAGGAAGGAAGGGGAACGTTTGTGCCCTGGTCCTGAGTCCGAGCCTGTGTCCGAGTGAGTGAAACGCGCGGCCTGTCAAATTGCGAACGCCGGGCCCGGGCGTGTCACAGTGGCTGATCCGCCCCCCCCGCGGCCGCCGGGCCCGGCCCGTCCCCGGCCCGGGCGGCCCGGGCGGCCAATGCTATGGCCCGGGCCATGGCATTGGCGCCACCCGGTGACGCGGCCGGCGCCGGGGCCCGACCCTGGCCCACCGGCGTACTACACGGTACTAGGCGGCTAGCTAACGGGTTCCGGCCCACAGGCAGTCAAATCGTCTGACACTCAAGTCCCCCCGCTCGCCTTTTTGGCCCCCTTCACAGTCACCCTGCCCCCTTCAAGTGAGAGTCGACCGAACTGTAGAACAAGTTTTAAATCCTGCTGCCTAAAATGATTTTCAGTCATCGTGGTACAAGCGGTGAGGGAGTTGACTCGTAGCAGACTGTACCAGTAGGGGTTTCACTTGGTACGAGCAAAAAGATAGGATCCCTAGTCTAAAACTATTTTTAAACACCTCACCATTTTCCGCACCTGGAAGTGCAAGCATGTAACAAATCTGCTCTTACATGGGAGGGGGTACCTACCCCAGCTCAAGATTTGCTGAAGTGCTACCACTACCCCTGTGTTCTAGTATTTGAGGAGTCACACATCCCGTCATGGGATCCACCACTACCCCTCAATTGCCCTTACGCCCCAATGCCTTGCAACTGGTCACCCCACCCCCACTGACCTCTGAACGGACTACCCCTACCTGACTCGATTCAGGGAACACCACCCCCATGGGATATCATTCCTCAAAGTTCGGGTTCGACATGGTCACGCGACCAGGACAACCGTGGTCAATCGTTGCGGGTTCCGAACCCGCCTCGTGACTTGCTTACACCCAAGCTCTACACCCCGTTCTTCCAGGTCATTCACACCCGTACTCAGTCATTTCTTTCCCCTACAAATCCTTCCCCTGACCCTTCAATTTGTTTGTCAGACGCCCCACCCCCACCCCCTTTTCCTACTTTCATAACACCCTTTTTACACTGTATCCAACGTTTCCCTGCACAGGAGTGTTTCTAGTACCCCTCTTCACCTATAGCACATCCCTGGAGTCGGGTGGTAGGGTCTCTTCTTCTGTGTGGGTGGGGGGTCGCCCGAAGATCTTTCTTTGAGTAAAAACAATCCCCGGGTACAAGTGCCCCATTTTAAAAAAGAACTTTATGAAGCTGTATCAAGAGGAATAAATGTACTATTGTATACATCCAAGCAATATTTTTAAAAGAAATTTTTTGTTTTAATTATTACCTACTTCATTATATAAGTATTTAACATATAAAACTTTTATACCCCTTTGCAGGGTCCCAGGGATGGGGGGGTCGTAACAGGACCCCTGTATACTCTTTAATACCCCGTCCAGACCCAACAAATCAATGGGTGGTAGGTATAGCAACAATATAGGGTATCAAGATAGGGGTTGCAAGTTCGGTTTGCTTTAGGAGTGGGTGGGTGCTCCACAAATCGTGAACCAGGGGGTACTGGGGTCATTGATCCTGCTTTACGACTGGTGGGTAGTCAATTCAATGGTTCTAAGTAAGGTGCCGTATCTGCCACCTATTTGTGGTAGGTGGGGGTACATTGACTAGGGGTACAGAAGATATGGCTGCCAGGGTACAAAAGGCCTTGGGGTAACTACCCAAGGAAAGAAGAATGGAAATTCATCTGGTTCCGGTGCTTTCGAAGTGACAACAAAGGGGTAGGGGTAGGTCAATCAGGGGTACTGATTGAGAAATGGATTTTGAACATGATCAGGCCTATGGGGTAGTGCCATTATATCAAAAATAAGGGGTAGTGAGTGGCATATGTATAAAACATAGGGGTACTTCCTCCCAGAGAATAGGCGGTGCATTAATTCCATGAGGGGTGGAGGTGGTTTACGGATGGTAAGGTGGAACAGGTAGGGGTGGGTGGAACAAGGGTAGTAGGAATGAGTGGGGAAGGGTAGTACAGACTTTTGAGAAAGGTGAGGGGATGTCGAAAATGCGAAGGCAACTAGCAGAAAGGCGAAGGAGGTGGGAGGCGTAAGATGAGGGCGGGCAGCAAGAGAAAGGGGGAAGGAGAGAAATGTACGATGAACAAGTAAGATGTACCTGAGTGAGACATGAAGAAAGGAGAAGGATGAGTTGGATGGACGCGGAAAGGTGCAAGTAGGGACGACGAGTTGGAAAATTCTTTCTCAATGCGTTCTTAGTTTTTCAGGTGGTATGGGAAGAAGTTGAGTGTTTGCAATGTGCTGCTTATGATTCGAAATGGGTTGATATGAAAGATTGAGGCGTTCGATGCAAGAGAGTCGATGGTACTGTGTTACGAAGCGTCAGTTGTAGGGTGTTTTCTTAAAGCGCAAAGAAAGCAGGCATCGGACATTGTGTTGTAACACGTTGGTACGAAGTGATCCTTCAACTTTGAGATATGTATTTGTTGATGTCGACTGGATGGGCTGCACCGCGTATAATTGTTAGGATGACACGAAGAAGATGTTTGTGCTAGTTCGGATATCCTGTTGTGAAAAGTCCTAGAAAGACCAGGGTCATCCTCTGCGACTTCTTTCGCATGTTCTTATCCCTGCTGACCTGTTGGGCGGGCGCAGATATCACGACACCTGCATGGACAAGTGTCCACGCGCCTCCATGTGGCCTTTGCACATGATCAATGCCCACGATAGCTTGCAGCAGATCTACTCGTTCAGGGACAAGCTGCCACAGGCCAGTGGCTGGATGGCGGATCACCGAGCTCGCAGCTCGAAAAGCAGCAGGTCCACGGCCTTGCAGGGGATGACGAGCGATGCCTGGACGGCAGCCAAGAGCAAGGAGCTGCCTGCTGAGCTCCGAGGGCGGGAACCGCAGAGACATCCGAGCCAGGCCATTCAGGACTCGAGCAGGACGAGGCCTCTTCCTGTGTACTCGTACCCGATCATACAAGGAGCAGGTCCATGGGAGTCTTACGAGAACGGAGAACCGAGGGCATTCACACCCTACCGCCCAGGCACCCTCGGCGGCTCTTCCCCTTCCTCCACCTCCTCTTCCAAGGACAACCGCCTGGTCACCGTGGGTCAGGTGGGAGGAAAGCAGGAGAAAAAGTCGGGCTCGAAGAAGAAGCAGCAGAAGATGCAGACCAAGGTAGCGCAGCCGACGCAGACTGAGTACGGGGATATCGCGATCTTCCCAAGGAGGAAGGCGGGGCAGTCGGGGATGGGAAGCAACCGACCACCCGTGGTAGTGACGCGCGAGGTGCTGGAGAGTCACTTCAACATGCCTCTACTTGCAGTCTGCAAGAAACTGGTGAGAGGAGGAGGAAGAGGGGGGAGGGCGAGGGGGAGGGACGGAAAGTCTACTTGATGGAGGATGCTGACCGGGATTCTTGGCAGGGACTTTGCGCTACGGTGCTCAAGAAGGTTTGCAGGCAGTTGGGAGTACACAAGTGGCCGTACAAGGAGACGAAGCTGACGGCGAGGAGGCAGGGCAGGCTGCTGTCCAACGGCATGATCGCTTCCTCCCCCGTTGACAGGCCAAAGGAGGAGGCAGAGAAGGCCATCACGCCCAAGAAGGAGGAGCACGCCCCAGCTGTAGGTTCAGCAGCGGTAAGGAAGGAGCTCTACAGCCCGGTTGCCTTGAGACCTGCTGTGCAGCAGAGGCCAGTCAGGACTGTCGTCAAGACGCTGGACTCCGTGGAGCCCAGGCACAGCTGGAGCGAAACTGACAAGGCTCGGGGCATCTGGATGAGCTCCCAGCACGAGGACATGTCGGAGCTCAACGTGGAGCCGGGGGACGCGGACTTGGAGCTCTGGCAGGAGGTGGAGGGAGGAGCGGAGGGGCAGGGTGGAGGGCAGGAGGCGGCCGCCATGTCCTCGAACGCTGGCGTGCCGGTGAGCGGGGAGGCGATCGGGGGAGACGCGCAGCTGGAGATGCTGATGGGGGACGGAGGATGCGACGACATGCGGTGGCTCTTCGCCGAGCCCCCCAGCAGCTGCCTGCCTGACGCCCGGGAGCTGGAAAGTTCCCTACTGGGCCCCTTGCAGGCGTTCCCTACTGATAGTAACTAGAGGCGCCGAGGAGGAGGAGGAGGAGGAGGAGGAGGAGGAAACCTGTTGTAAGTTTAGGCTGTAACTCTTAACTTGTATTGAATCGCGGTGATCAGCGAGGAGGTGAAGGGTGGAGGGAGGGATGGACATTTAGCTGAAACAAGGGTGGAGGACTTGAGCTGCGATCCTTTCCCTTGTCATTCGAGTTGGAGGAAGAGCAGACTCGACTGTTGTTCATTGTTGACGACGAGGAAATTGTTTACAAGTTTCTATGTGGAATTGTATAGAACGACAAGAACAAGTTCAATCAATGTGAGAGTGCTTCAATGCTGTGTTGATAACGCTCTGAGCAGCAACTTGGCTCTTCTGAGAACCTCCTCCTCCTCCTCCTCCTCCTCCTCCTCCACCTCCTCTCCTTCCCCGTTCCCCTGCCTCCCCTCTTGCCCATCCTGTGGGTTCTCCCTTCGCTCCGTGTTCATCACCTCCTGCTCGATTTGCAGCCGAAAGTCGCTCTCCTTGCGGAGAATGCCCTGCAGGAGTTTCAGAGGAAGGCTGTTGGACAGGAAAGACAGCAGGCAAGAGCAACGAGGCAGGAAAGAAGAGAGGAGGAGAGGAGAGGAGACGGAGAGCAGACGGAGAGGAGAGGAGACGGAGAGGAGAGGAGAGGAGGTGGAGAGGAGAGGAGGCGGAGAGGAGAGGAGAGGAGAGGAGATGAGATGAGAGGAGAGGAGAGGAGAGGAGAGGAGAGGAGAGGAGAGGAGGGTCACGATCTCTCCTACCTGGATGTCACAAGCAAGAGGTTTGAGAACATTCTCGCTGAGGTGATCGCAAATGTGTCTGATACGATCAGAGAAACCAATTTCTCCTGCTTCCTCCTCCTCTTCTGCTCCTGCTCCTGCTCCTGCTCCTGCTCCTGCTCCTTTCCGCCCCCCTCCCTCCTGGCGCACCAATCATCACACTCTTCTAAAATCCTTTCCTCCTTTCTCACCTCGCCGTCTTCCTCGTGGGCCGAAAGTTTTGCAGGCTCCTGCATTCTGTCCTCTGCATTTTCGATCTCCCCATCGCTCTGCCTGCTCTCTCCCTCCACAACTTTTGCCATTAGCGCGTTCAGCTCGTCCAGGTTGTTCCGCAAGTCCTCCTTGCAGCTATCGAAGTTCCCTCCGTCCCAGCTGTCATCATCAATCTTCCCGACTTGCTCGCCTTCATCTTCCTCGTTGTCTTCGCCTCCCTTGCGTCGTAGTGTAGAATTACCTTGGATGGTCCTGTATGCCAGTCAGGTGAAACAATCCTCTGTCATATCAGATTGCAGACCCGAAGGCTTGAGGGGTCCGTTTGATGCTGCACGAGCATTCAAGTTCAGAACATACTCCTCCATTCTCCTCCTGCCCTCTCTCCTCTCGCCTTCCTCCTGCCTTGTCCTCCCTCCCCTCCCTGTCCTCCCTCCCATTTTCTTCTTTCCCCTCCTCCCTCCTCCGCGCCCCCCCCCCCCCCCCCCGCTCCCCAATCTGCCCAACTCACATTGCCTGCTCCACACGGAAGACATGGTCCACTAGGGGGTTGATCAGGTTCATCTGCTCGAACTCACACGTGAGATGTCGACAGGAGGAGACAAGAGAGAAAGTCACCTCTGATTGCAGTTGCAGGTTGTACTCGTTCATAACTCGCAGCATCTTCACCATCCCGTCCTTGCAGGCCTTCAGGTTCTCAACCTCGTCGTCGACCATCTGGTAGGAGGAGAGTTGGGAAGGAAGATGTTATCACCATCATAATTGTTTCCATCATCTCCATCATCATCATCTCAACCATCTTCATTTCTATCATCATCTCCATCATCGTCTCCATCATCATCATTATTGCTATCATCATTGCTATCATCATCATCATTGCTATCATCATTGCTATCATCATTGCTATCATTATCTCCATCATCATTCGTCATCATCAACGAAACTTTCAATTTCGCTTTACGTTGAGCTTTCTGCCGAAATTCTGAAACATGAGTGCGTCTTCTTTCTGCCAGCTCTTCTGCTTCGTGTCAGAAGCCGAAAGGAGCTGGTAAACCAATCAGTAATCAGTCGGAGAAACGGGACGAGAAAGAAGGAAGATAGAAGGAGGAGGAGAGATGAAGAGGAGAAAGGAGGAGAGATGAAGAGGAGAAAAGGAGGGAGAAGGAGGGAGCGACAAGCGGAATTCACACTTCAGTCGTTTGAAACATCTTCAGTAGCAGCTTGTCTGTCTCTTTCTTGACATCTTTTGACTTGTCAAAGTTTTCTTTCTCTCTTTCCCTCAGTTGCGTCCTTCTCACTCTCTCCGACACCTACTTGACAACTTCAATCAAACGACGACGATGATGATGATGATGATGATGATGATGATGATGATGACGACGACGACGACGACAAACAAAAACGACATCGTACAAACTCACCCTCTCCATCAACCGCGCATGCAGTGTCGGATGAAAACTTGCTTCCTTCATCTTTTGAGAGGAGACCGACCTGTCAACTGCGTCAGAGCAGGAGCAACTACATCTAACCTACTTCACCTGATCGCCTTCTTCCCCTCTGACTCGCCGATCGCCTCAGGTTTTGCAGTCCACAGACTCTTACTCGACAAGTTGAGCATCGTATCTCGGAAGGGCTTCGTCTGTCTTGCTGCCGCCCCCGTCGACGGAGCTGCTCTCGCATGCTGCCTGCTCTCCATGCTGAACACGACCTTGCTCGTTCGGCGATCATCCACATAGTCCCTCCCGTCCACCCCTCTCATCGCGTCCTCGATGAAGCACGCAGCTCGCTTGGTCCTCCTGATCTTCTCCCTCCCCCCTTCGCTCTCGCTCGGTCGATCCTTCCTATCTCTGATCGCCCTCCCGCTCCATGCCTGCACTGGCACGTACGTCTGAGGCACCGTCCTGCTCTTTCCCGCCGACATGGCAGCATAAACACTTCTCCTCTCCCCGCGCCCCTGCGACACTCGTTGCCATCCTAGCTTAATGCCCTCAGCTTGTCCTGGTACAGCCACAGCCATTCAGCCCAGCCTGAGTGTCTGACTCGAAGGACGTCAGTCCGATCGCATGCTTGAGGGATGAAGAACGATCATGCAGTCTGTCAAACTCTTCTCCTCCCTTCTTAAGGATCTCCTCCTTTCCCCTCGACTTTCAGTTCTCTCCTAAGACAATTGCCCTCTTTCCTCTCCTCTCCTCTCCAGGAGTCTGCTCTGCTCTGCTCTGCTCTCCAGGAGTCTGCTCTGCTCTGCTCTGCTCTGCTCTGCTCTGCTCTCCCCTTTTTCTATGCGATCGCATGCCAAGACTTTCAACGGCTGCATTTTCTTGCAAGTTTGACGTTTATGGTCTCCCATCATCACAGGTCACTCATTTGCATTGACCACATACCCACTATTACCCACCAGAGGCCACAAATACACAATGCTAGCCGAGGCAGGAGGAGGAGGAGGATGGGCCGGCGCAGCCTTGCCTCTCCCATGCTTCTCACCATCGCCAGACTCTCTTCTTCCCTCCCTCCTCTCCTCATCGGCGCAGGCAACAGGCCGGGGGATCTCTGCATGCAAGCCTTCGGCTCCGCTATGGCGTCAGAGTCGAGTGCGCGCCGTCAGCATGTCGTCGAGCTCGGGCAAGGAGGAGCTGGCAAGGAGACGCTTCCTGCTCAATACCTTCGCTCTTTCTGCACTTGTCTTCTTCAATGGGAGGCAGGACGCGGCTCGCGCTGACGACAGCTCCACCATTATCTCTGGCGAGATAAGGTTGGAAGAAGGATCCGACAAGGTTTTTGAGAAGTACGGAGGAGCAGGGCAGCTCGTGCTGATCTCGAGGTGTGTTGGGAAAGGAATCATATCGAAGAAGTCTATCCCTGTAAAGCTCCAAGATTTTCCTGTAAGAAGATGTTCTATGGGAGGATGTGCGCTGATGTAGGGAAAAGGCGGCAGGCAAACCTAAGAAGGGCGATGAGTCGAAAGGTGAAGAGATGTGGCAATGTTGGATGTAAAGGAACTGATTTTCATGATGATGGTGATGGTGGTGGTGGTGGTGACGATGATGATGATGATGACGACGACGACGATGATGATGATGATGATGGTGGTGGTGGTGGTGATGATGACGATGGTGGTGGTGGTGGTGGTGGTGGTGGTTGTGGTGGTGGTGGTAAGTGTGTGTGTGTGTGGAAATAATCCTCCTGTTGATGGAGACGACAACGATGATAATCCTTCTTGGAGGAGGAGGACGAGAAGAAAACCTCTCTGACTCACTGCTGGCCAGGATTTGCCTTCGAGATCAACAGTCAGGATCTCTTTGCGAAGACGGACAGGGGATACATAGTCTCTCCTACCCTGTACGTTGAAGTCCCTGAACTTGCGCAGCCATCCCCTCTGTGCCTTGTCCAGCGATCCGTTACCTTCCCCTCACCTTCCTTCTGATCCTGCTACTGATCCTTCCCTGTCCCCTTTGCGTCTTGCTGCTCCTGCTGCTGCTGCTGCTGCTGCTGCTGCTCCTGCTCCTGCTCCTGCTCCTGCTGCTGCTCCTGCTCCTGCTCCTGCTCCTGCCTCTGTTCTTGTAAATCTGATTGAAACCACCAGGTGGAGTGGTGACGACCTCTTCATTCGAGCTGAGCTGCAAGTGCAGGACAAGGACAAGCAGAAGACAATCCTGTGAGGAGGGAGGGGCACAGGGGGGGGGGGGAACGATGTGCGTGTGGCGTGGGCGACAATCTCATAGCTCCTCGTCGGATCCTCACTTGAAGAGTCTCTTCTCTGTCAGGACCTGCCGGAGAGAATCAAAACTTGTGCTATCGTCAGCTGCGCCATCACCAAACAGCACTGAGGTGGTTCGAACGAGCCCAAGGGTGACAAACGAGCCTTCCGGGCCACTCACAAGGGCCCCGACCTTGCGTCAGAGCATCACGTCTCCTGCAACTCTGCAAGCACGAGAGGGG
>NW_005434640.1:277650-287055 GCF_000315625.1 Guillardia theta CCMP2712
AGATGTGCATGCTGGTGCAGGTCATTACAGAAGCTGCTTGTGTTGCGATTGTCTGGTTCATCTCCCTACATGAAGCTGCCTGCGATGTGCATAATGGTTCAACTCATTACCTGAAGCTGCTCGTGACGTGCATGCAGGTTCAGCTCATTGCATGTATCTGCTTGTGATGTGCAGGCTGGGTCAACTCATTACGAGATCCTGCTTGCGATGTGCAGGCCTGGTTTGCGAGCATGTCCCATGTTCAGGCAGCATCCATTCAGGCCAAGGTCCAAAGGCCTGAGGTTATGGACCTCAGACGGTCTCCCTCCTGCCGCATGCAATTTGCGCTCAACATGTTCTGCGCAGGAATCAAATGAGAGTACTCCCTCGTTTTAGAATAGGGGCTAAAGACCCAGTCTGACAACCATCGCGGAAGCGACCCCTGCACCCGAGGCGGAGGAGACGAGACGGGCGAAGGGGGAGAGGGAGAGGGGGAAGAGGAGGGGCAGGAAACGTCTTAAAAGCGGACGGGGAAAAATTGAAATCTTACGTGTATGACAGCAGAAGCTATCAGTTGGTCTTTCGGACTTCCTTCTCCTTGAACCATCACAACCTGCAGACACTGTATTCAGATCCCCCCTCCTCCTTCTCCTCTTGTACTGCCTCCCCTCCTCCTCCTCCTCTCACTCCCCTCCTTCCTCCCTCTCCTCTCCTCCCTCTCCCCCACATCCGCCTCCTCCTCCTCACTTGCAAGACTTGTTCTTTTTCGAGGCAACCAAACGACATCGCTGGCTCGCCTGACCAGCTGCATCCTCAGTCAGCAGCTAGAAGGGGTAAGGAGATTGAGGAGGAGGAGGAGGAGGAGGAGGAGGAGGAGGAGGAGGAGGAGGAGGAGGAGAGGAGGAAGACAAGGGAAAGAGTCGACCTCAGGATGGGTCCAGTGTTCCTGCATAAACCAGTCTTCCTGGCTCCTTTTTGGCCCGCGGATATGATGATGTAGAAGGAGGCGCTAGCAGCAGCAGCGTTCTGAGGAAGAGGATCAGGCGGGAAAAGGAAGACGAACAGGAGGAGGAGGAGGAGGAGGAGGAGGAGGAGGAGGAGAAGGAGGATACAAGAGGGGAAAGGTGCAGGAGGGGATGGGTGTTGTTGGAACGACAGGGTCAATGTGGGAGAAGAAGAAATCGATCCCCCAACGACGAGGACGAGGAGGGAGGGACAGAAGTCAAGGGGGACCTTGTTGAACATGAAGTTGGAAGCGTTCTTGACAGAGATATCCAGCAAGAAGCTGCTGCTGCTGCTGCTGCTGCTGCTCTTTCCTTTGGTCTGTTCAGATTCTGCTCCTTTCTTCTTCCACCGAAACTCCATCACAACCTGCTAAGGGTGAGGTTGCCCGGCACTCTAAACTCCCTCCCAAAATCGTCTGCTCACCGACACTAAC
This sequence comes from Guillardia theta CCMP2712, assembly GCF_000315625.1. Classification (NCBI taxonomy): domain Eukaryota; class Cryptophyceae; order Pyrenomonadales; family Geminigeraceae; genus Guillardia; species Guillardia theta. The sequence continues at coordinate 279,068 of NW_005434640.1, forward strand.
TTGCTCTTCACTGTTGATTGCTGCGAAGATACTCGTCATGGTATGGTAGTTCATATTGTTACAATTGAAACAACAACTACAATCATCATCCATGACAATCACTACCACCACCACCACCACCATCTCCATCATCATCTACTCCATCATCAACATCAACATCAACATCATCAACAACAACCCCATCTACCTGATTTGGCGTTTGAACAGCAAACAACTGCACAGTCTCCACCATCCTGTACTCCTCTTCCTCCTCCTCCTCAATCTCCTTCATCCCGCGCTTGACAGGTGTTTCCCCCTCCTTCAGCATCTTCCCTCTCTCCATCCCCCTCTCCGTCAGCATCTCAGGCAGGGACCTCTCCGTGCACAGCGCAGAGCTCGCGTCCTCAGCCTCAATCTCTTGCTCCTCTTCCGCAACAGAGGACCAGAGCTTGCGCATCGTGATCAAGTAGCTGTCTGCGCTCCTCCCTTCTCCCTCCTCCCCGACTACCTGCTCCTCCACCTTGCTTAGAGCAAAGTCCGGGTCTCCCCAGGCCCTGCTGGGGCTCCACATGATGGGCAGGAGGGGGTCGATGCCCATGTGGTCCTTGAGGTGATGAGGGTCCGGCGGGGATGTGGGAGTCTGGAGGCTGCGATACTGATCACGACCCTGTCCTCCGTCATGGCTCCTCCCTCCCTCCTTCTGTTGTTCCTCTTTCTCCTCCTCCTCCTCCTCCTCCTCCTCCTCTTTCTCTTGCTCCTCCTTCTCTTGCTCCTCCTCGCGTCCTTGATCGTGCAACAGCTTCCCCACCCTTGCCAAGTCTGTCGCTGCATGGAGAGCCTCGTCGCTCTCACGGGGGATTCGGATATCCTCGCCTCCTGCTCGCTCATCGACGTGGTCAACAGTCGTGCGACGGTGGCGCTTGACTTCACTCATGGATCCTCCTTGAGGAGTCTCATTGCCACGAGCTTGATCGCTGAAGTCCTGCTCCTGCTCCTGCTCCTGCTCTTCCTCCTGCTCTTCCTCCTGAACTGTCTCTTTCGAGATGTCAGTCTTGCCGTCATGATAGCCATCAGCAACATCGTCCTCGTCCTCCTTCTCTCTCTTTTCCTTGACTCCATTCATCTTCACAGGTCCCTGCGCCGGCGACGATGCGACAAGGTCATTCCATAAGTCCTCGATGCTTGCATTTCCCACCTCCTGCTCCTGCTCCTGCTCCTGCTCCTGCTCCTGCTCCTGCTCCTGCTCCTGCTCCTGCTCCTGCTCTCGCTCCACATTTCCGTTGCTATTTCCTGCATCATCCTCTTCTCGTCTCCCTCGCTCCTCCCCCTCCTCCTCCTCCCCTTCCCCCATCATCCGCGGGATCACGTTCGTGTGCCTCTTAGGCTTCCACTTCTCCCCCCCTGTCTCCTCCTTCTGTTCAGCTGCCTCTTCCGGGTAGAATGTGCGGAACTGGTTGTTGTTCAGATCTATCCTCACATTCTTGCGCTGCTTCTCCTCAATCTCCCTTATCTGAGTCTCCACAGACGCACTTCTCCCTCCTCGCCCGAACAGGTTCAACACAGGGCTCGGCGTCTGCCCGAACTGCGTTTGGAAGGAAGCAGTGGAAGCAGTCGGAAGACTCGACCAGCTACCTCCAACTCCGCGTCCTACTCCTGGCTCCCTGCCCTTCTCCTCCTCACTCCAGAGCCCGCTCGCCATCTCGAGCATGCTCTGCGGTCTGTCCGGCAGCTGCTGTTGGAGGGGCTGCGGAAAGAGCTTGTCCAGGAAGGCAGGACGAGGAAGGGAGGTATTCAGAGGGCTCGGCGTCTCGTGGCGAATGCGCAGGACCTCAGGAGAAAGACTCATCCTCTCGAACTCCGCCCGCATCTCCTTCACCGACTTCTTGCCTTGCTCCCACTTGCTTTCCTCCTGCATCAGCTGCTGCTGCTGCTGCTGCTGCTGCTCCTGCGTGTGAAGCACGTCAAACTTCTCTGAAGTGAAGCTGCGGTCCAAGCTGAAACTTTTCTTCGTCTCCTCCACTCGGCCTCGGTTGGCTTTGCCCAGGTCCTGGGCCTCTTGAGTATGGCGAGAGAAGTTTGACAGGACGAGGGAGTTTTCCTCCCATGGCAGCTTCGTCGGCGCCTCGTCCTCTGTTCGCTGGTCCTCTTCTTCATCGTCTGATGACATCGGCATTGCCTTGACTTCGATCTGCTTGTTGAGATGTAGCCTCAATGTCTCCGCCCGTTCGCCCTCCTTCCTCCTAGATTCTGCTTCCGTATCAACTTGTTCTCTCTCGCCTATATCTTGCTCTCGCTCTTGCTCTTGCTCTTGGCCTTGCACTTGCTCTGGCTCTGCCTGCTTCTCTTCTCTTTGGTGTTCTTCCTCTTGCAGATTCTCTTCCTCTTCCTCTTTATCGTTGCTTCCAAGTGCTCTTTCTCGCTCTTCCTCCTCCTCTACCTCTTGCTGATTGTTTATCTCGCCGACAGGCGAGGATTGATGCTGACTCAGCGACTCTGTAGTATAAGAAACCCAACCCTTCAGGCAGTCAGAACTGATCCTCCTCGACGAGGAGACGAGTAGATCGGCTCTTTCCCAGCTCTGCAAGCATGCAACTTGCCTCTCTCGCGAGGAGGACAATGCTTCACACAGGCCCAAGAACGATCTCCTCAACACCCTGAGATTCAGTTTGATCAGAAGCTCCACGGACTTGTCGGCAAAATTCGTCCTTGTTGCGGTTTGTGGGCTCAAGACTGCCAGCAGCACATGAGCATGCTATCGGGCCCTGCCATCTCCTCCTCTCACCTCGGTCCAGCACTTTCATAGTCTCGCCGGGGATAGCTGGGTGGGGATAGCAGAGGATCGCATCATTCGCGTTGGCACGGTTTCAGCATGCGCGGCGACATCACATAGCCTCGGCATCCATTCCTTCGGTCAATCTTCTTGCTCTGAGCTCACCTGATGATCCTGTCATGAACCAAACAACATCCCGTCCATCTCAACTCTGACACTTGAAAGTCTTTAGTTCCTCTCAGCATGTGGTACTGTAGTTTTCGAATCTAACAGACGCCTGAACGACTGCCTGCTCCTCCCTTGCTCCATCATCGATCTTTCAATTCTCTTGGCGATCTTGGAAGTACCAGGATCTCCTACTCTGCATTCTCATCCCTTCAGGTAAGATGTGTCTCATCGATTTCATTCTGATCTCTCCGCCTATCACCATGACTACGGGACCCGCACCAAAGTTCCTCCGTTCCCCACCTTCTTCCTTCTCCCCTCTGCGCTCACCATGACGTGTCTACCACGACTTGAGACAACCTCGCCGCTCCTCCGCTCCTCTCCTCCTCGCTTCTACTCCCGTCATATCAGTATCAACTTGACTTCATTTCCGCCCTCCCCACAGAACCCCCCACCCCTTCCTTGGGCCCCACCCACCCCAAGCCACCATCCACCGACCCCTCAGGGGCGCCGGAACTGCCATAATCGCAACCTACCCACCCCCGGGAATGACCACCCCATATCCTCGTATTCATCACCCCCCTGACGACCCTATGTTCACGGACATCATAGCCCATTTCAAGTACAACTTTTAATGTACCCAATCATATCCACCCATTTCCCACCCCACCCCTACACAACCCACCCACGACCCTCCCAGTCTACAAGTCATTTCTCACGGGTGACTACACCACCCCTTGGTGCTTCGGCCCCCGCCGACGGTTACAACCGCCTGTTCAGTTGTGCCCAGGGATCACTGAGGCCGGGACCGGCGCTGGGCCGTCAGTGATGCATGCCCGGGGGGCCGGCCCGCCGGGCCGGGGGCGGGGGGCTTCCGATTCATCTGATAGCTTCTTTACTCAAAGTTAAGTTAAATAGATAGCTAGTTAAACAGTCACCGGACGCGAGCCTATAGATCACTCGGATCTAACTAGTCACTTGAAGCCGCTGGACCGTCTGAAGGCCCCCGACAGCGAACGGGACTCGTGCTGATTTTAACTTAACTTTGAGTAAACGAGCATCTGGGCGTGTCACGGTCACCGGGGCCCGGGGGCTCACCGTGACCGCAGTCACGGCGGCGGCGGCCCGGCGTCGGACCGCCGGCGCCGGTCCGACGATCGGACGGCACTGCGGCACAAGCCGGCCCTCACTGAGCGGCCGCGCCCACTGGCCGGAGGCCCGGCCCGGCGGCCGGTCACCGGGTTGTTGGGGAGGGGTCATAGCTCTTGATGGGGTACAACGGCACGGGGCGCAATGGACAGGAAAGGGATAGAGGGGAAGGGAGGGGGGGAGGGGGCGATGAGAGAAGAGGACGAGAGCTTGAGTAAGAGATAAAGTGAGGGGGAGGGGGGGAGGGGGGGAGGTCGTATATTTTGACCACAACTCCGTTGAGTACAATGTGAGTGGTAAATGCCCTCTCGGATGATTGTTCCTGCAGTTGACATAGCAGGATGAAAGCTATCCTCTTCGTTTGCCTCGTTTGCTGCTCGATCCAGGCCGCAGCCTCGGCTCATTTCGCACATATGATCCTCCAGGTGACCTCACCTGATCAAATCTGAACAATGATGCGAGCATGGTGCAGAAGCAGAGTCTCGGCACTCACAGCAAGGCATGCAGCTACGTCGCTCAATCCAGGTCTACCCTGCTTCATCTCACTTGGACTGACTCTGTCTTGGGTAGAGGGCTGGCTTTCGTCGCTTCCGACAAGCAGGATGAAGGATCGAAGGTACGAGCACCTCACGACGAATACACTGATGTCTGACCCTCTTCTTGCAGCTCTCAACGAGAGAGAAAGTCGAGAACTACCTGAAAGGTGCGAAGTCGATGCTGTTGACGATGCGTGAGTAGCTCATGACAGAGAGGGGGATATCTTGGATGGAGATACCCAAGGCTCTTGTTTTGTACGAGCTGACGTCTGCTGGGATCATGTACGGTCCCTCTCCCCAACAAGATGAGAGGATTGAAAATTCGCTCCTCCAGGATGGCGATCTGGGGGATTTGCTATGCATTCCAACCGATGCAGAGAGGGATCATGATGACAAAAGCGCTCAAGCCTGGAGCTTACGAGAAAGCGATTGTATTTCCTCCCTCCCTCTCCCTCCTCCTCCCTGCTGTGATCCTGACAACCCCGGTTCCCCCCATGCTCGCTCCCGTACATTTTCTTCGCCCTCGCGTCATTTTCCATCAATCTATTGAATGCATTGACGACAGGCGGCCGGCAAGAAGATAACAGGAAAAGAGCAGGCTGTACGGTAAAGGAATGCAAGGCAACTATGACATGCTGAAGTCACATTCAGAGCGGTCACAGCCTATGCTGAAGGACTTTTGATCCGATCAGCTTTCAAGCCTTTGATCGTGAGTTTGGCAGTTGACAGACGAACTGGACCGCTAATCATGTCCTTCGTGATAGATTCCAGCCAAGCTGTTTCTTACGTGGAAGTTTCAACAAGCAGTGAACTACTTCACAAAGACGTGAGAAATCGAGGAGAAAGTAGATCGATGTTGATGCGCTTCATCGCAGATTGAAGAAAGATTCGACGCTGGTGAAGAAAGCTAGTTGACAGCATTGGAGCTGAAAACAGCCTTCTGCTCAAGGCTGAACGAAACAAACAGATCGTCCGTCTTCGTCGAAGATTTTGTCGAAACGATCCCTCCTCATAGGAATTTCTTGACGAATTTACTTACCTGTACATGCCCTTGAATTGCTTTGTTCTAATCAACAAGACTCACAAGCGACTCCGTGAAATGCGCCAGCAGAAGAGTTTTCTCATGATAAGATCGCATCCTTCCTGTCAACTCCCATGACATTTGTTATGGAGATTGGAGGCCAGGCATGCTCGGAAAGAGGAAGAGAAGAAGAGCTCGATATCATCTCCTGGCCAATCCCCAAGGAATAGAGCCCGAGCTCAGGCTTCAAGCTCATGGTGATGGGGTTCGAGTCTGCCCGTTCACTGCCCAGCTGAAACGATCTCTCGTGCTCTATCGTTCGCTCCAGATCTTGTTCCGAACGGAACGCCTCCTGCACCATGCCGGGTACGTAGGGCTCAACACGACCATGCAGCTCCTTCCTGATGAACTCCTTCACGTTGCTCATGATCTCGCTGCTCTCTGTAGTTGTCGTCTCGTCGTGCGCTAAGGAGGGTTGCGCTGTCTGCATCCCAGGGTCGCGGTCGTCGTGTACCATGTAGCTTCCCTGAGTCTCGGAGAGGGAGGAGGCTGACAGAGAGAAGCCGTTGGTCATGCCCGATGAGGCGAGGGGATGGTTCCATGCTGACTTCGAGTTCATCCACGTTAACTGCGAGTCGTCGAGTCGTCGAGGGAGCAGGAAATCCTCGCTAGTGTTCCAACCTCTGTTCCTCAGGATCTGCGACAGGATCAATGCACGAACCAGCTTCCTTTCTTCCATAGTCCTAAACCCTCCTGCTCCTGCTCCTGCTCCTGCTCCTGCTCCTGCTCCTGCTCCTGCTCCTGCTCCTGCTCCTGCTCCTGCTCCTGCTCCTGCTCCTGCTCTTACTTCCGTACCTTTGATTGCTTCACGTCCCTCTTCCAGTGCTGGAAGCAAGTCGAGAGGGTCTGACGACACGACTTGGAGTAGATAGTGTCTTCGCAAGCCTCCAACCTGACGTTTACTTGACTCAGAACTTGTCGACACACGTCTGTAAGCTCACCTCAGCTGGTTGAGGTAGAAAGATCTCCACTGATTGAAGACTTTGATCTGCGCCATCGAATCACAAGAATTCATCCCTCCTCCAGCCTCCCTCCCGCTTCCTTCCCTAGCTCCTTCGTTGCTCCATCGCTCTTCGCTCACTCTCTTCCTCGCTCCCTCTCTTCCTCCACCCTCTCCTTCCTCGCTTCTCCCTCATTCTCTGTGAAGGCTTACCCTCTTCAAGTGCTTGCAGCCGAACAACTCTTGCGAGCTGCATAACTCCCACGTCTCCTTCTTCTCCATCTCCTCCTGCACTTGGCGGTAGAGGCGTATCAGGAGCGAATGCGCACGGTTGTGCATGGAGCGAAATCTGTTGCCCTGCTGCTGGTCAAACTGCCTGTAGTGAGAGTGAGACTCTGAGAGGATCCTCTTCCACTCCAGGAAGTCCTCCAGGGAGTCTTGCAGGTGCGAGAACGAGAGCGACATGCCGGCCAGCACGTTCGCCGCGCGATCATCGTCCACGAGCTCGGAGAAGTGAAGGCCAGCTGTGAAGCGCAAGTTGTCGTATCCCCTGGACAGGTCGACCTGGTTGCTCGTCTCCGTCGTCCTCTTGAGCAGGTCGTAGGCAGCGTCTCTCTCGCGCTCGAGCAGCGCGACCCTCCCTTCCAGGCTGAGGATGAGGTTGTTGAAGGGAACCAGCTCTCCCTCGACGAAGTCTATGGCCTTAGAGCAAAGCTCTCGTCTCAGACGCACCTGCTGCCCTCGAGCAATGTCGTCGGCGTCCAGCATGCGGCTAGTCTTCATCGCATCCTCGAGATGTTGCTTGCGCCCTCACACACACTCTGCAGGAATCGTGAGAGAATGCTCAAAAGTTGAGATGAGATGAGATGAGTGAGATGAGATGAGATGAGATTGAGATTGAGATTGAGATGGATTGGGATGGGATGGGATAAGATTGAGATTGGGATGAGATGGGATGGGATTTGATGAGATGAGATGAGATGAGATGAGATGTGATTGAGATGAGATGAGATGAGATGGGATGTGATGGGATGGGATGGGATAGGCACATCTCGACATTTCTCACATCTCTAACAGCTTCCTCTCTTCCTCTTCTCTTCTCTTCTCTTCTCTTCTCTTCCTCTCTCCTTCCTCCTCCTTAGCGCTACTGTTAGCTCCTCCTACTGGCCGCCCCCGGCCCTCAGCCCGGCCCTCCTTGCATTTGAAATGGTTGGGGAGGAGGGGGGCAAATGCAACGAAGGCGACGGATGAGCGATGGAGGATAGGAAGAGAAGAATGCCGAAGATGTTGTCAAGGAGATGGTTGAAGGAGGGAGGGAGATGGGAGGGTAGAGGAGGGAGGGTAGAGGAGAAGTGTAGAGGAGGGAGG
>NW_005434640.1:287155-289794 GCF_000315625.1 Guillardia theta CCMP2712
GAGGAGGAGGAGGAGAGGGAGGGACGGTGGTGGGTGGGTAGGAGGAGAGGAAGAATGAGGGCATCGAAGAAGTTGCAGATTAATTGTTGATGGTTAAGTGCAACTGAATATCTCACTCGAAATCAATGTGCATAGCATTGCATGTTATAGCTCCAGGTAGATGCATTGTACATACAACAACTTTCTTGCTGCAGCATTTCGCTGGCAGATGCTGTTGAACTCTTTACTGTGAATAGTAATACTCCATGCCTCAATCTCTTGACACATTCCGAGCGATCAAAATTATCTCCTGCTGGTTTCAGAGCAAACGAACAATTCTCGTTTTTTCAGAATATCAATCATGGAAGCTCGTCCTTCTTCATGGAAGCTCGTCCTACTTCATGGAAGCTCGTCCTACTTATTGTACATGGCAGCCCTCAAGGTCCCGCACAAAGACATCTTTTCATGCTCTCAGATCTTCTCTAGCGCCTGAGACAGATCGGCAATGAGCTCGTCCACCTGAAGGAAACCGTCATCGCACAAGTCAAACTCGAACAGCTCTCACGTCCTCGATCCCAACGCTCAATCGCACGAGATCGTCCGACACTCCTCCTGCCAGCCTGCATGCCACAAGGGTCAGCGCAACTTCTTCAGCTCCCTCCTGCCCTCACCGAGCCTCAGGAGAGAGCTTGGCGTGCGTCATGGACGCGGGATGTTGTATCAGCGTCTCCACTCCTCCAAGGGAGACAGCGAGCACGCAAACCTTGAGCGAATCAAGAAACCTCTTTCCATCCTCAAGCCCTCCTCGCAGCCCGAAGCTCATCATGTTGCCGGGCCCCTTCATCATCCTCTTGCAGAGCTCGTGCTGGGGATGCGACGCAAGCCCAGGGTATCTGATCCACGCGATCTTGTCATGCTCCTCGAGGAACTTTGCAATCTTCCATGCAGATTCTTGAGACTGCTTCACTCGTAGCGGTAGAGTCTTGAGGCCTCTGCGCACGAGGAAAGCTTGGTTGGGATCCATACAGCACCCGAGGCCAACCATGACCGGGCGAAGTTTCTTGTAGAGCTTCTCAGTCTTGGTGACGATCATCCCCGCCACCACATCAGCATGGCCGTTGAGCGACTTGGTAAGCGAGTGTAGAACAATGTCTGCTCCAGATCAAGAGGTTTCTGTAGGAATGGACTACAGAAGGTGTTGTCTACACAGACTGGGATGTCGTGCTGCCTTGCAACCTCAGCCACTGCACTGATATCCGTCACCGTCACCGTGGGATTCGCTGGCGACTCAAGAAAAATCAGAACAGTGTTGTCCTTGATCGCGCTCCTGACTTCCTCTATCTTCGAAGTGTCTACGAAACTTGCCTGCACGCCGAACTTGGCGTACTGGTTCTCAAGCATGCTCCTGCTGGGGCCATAGCAGGTCTCATGGCAGATGACGTGCTTTCCTGCTTCAAGAAACGACATGTAGACCGTGTTCACCGCTCCCATCCCCGAGGACGTTGCGATACCATCGAAGCCGTTCTCGAGCATGGCGATGGTTTTTTCCAGCTCCCTCACGGTCGGGTTGTTGATCCTCGTGTATATGAAGTCGTCGTTGGCGCCCGCAAAGCACTGAGCTCCGTGATCAGCCGATTCGAACCGGAAGGTTGACGTCTGATAGATGGGGAAGGTGACACTGCCGAACTGATCCTTCATCGAGGACCCATGAACGACATGCGTGTCGAACCCCTTGTCGGGCTCCATCCAACCTGAGTGCTCGTCCGCTGCCATGCTCTTGCTACCATGCTCCTCTGCTCCAGGATGCTTCTGGGAGAATGCCGACTTGAGCGACTTGCCGTTGACATCGACAGACTTGATCATGCCAAAGTTGGTGTGGATGCCGAATCGGAGGTGACGACCAGTTGGAGAACTCGTAGACTGAGCTCTCAAGATGCTCCAGGGATGCGAGGGAGGTGCCATGAAACCTGCGCCATGTTCATCACAATCTATTCTTGCAAGAAATCTTTTCCTTACCTTGGAGTGCGTTGGCGCTTTCAGAGTGATAGCAGGCAGCGAAGCTAGCTTGCATAGCGATCATGCTGCACGAGAGCAAGGAAGAAAGCACCATAGTCCGATGTCCCTGCTCCTTACTACTCCTCGACACACGCATGCCGCCTTGTCTCTGCAACAGATCCCTGCCCCCCTTTTAGAGACCCATCTGAAAGGTAGGGGATATCACCCCTACCACTCATATTATCACAGAATATCCTTCAAATGAGGGGTAATGTCAATTAAAGTACCCACCCCATCGAAGTTTGTGCTGATGAGGTGCAACAGGCCCAGATATGATAGGCGGCCGGGCGCAAGTAAAAACTGTAAAACCGAGAGACCCTCATCCCCCCCCCCCCCACAGGGGGATCAGCACGCACGGGCTCTGAAGCGCAGCCTCGCAGAGGGGATGGAGTAAAGCGCGTATTTCCGTGTCTGACTTGAAGCTCGTGGAGAAGAGCGTCTCCTGTAGGCTTGAGATCTTTTTCCAGAGGTAGTAGCTGTCGTTAGCAAGGAGGAAGACCTCGAGCTCTCCAGTCACACAGCCTGCTGATTCGAGGATGAACACAATCGACTTCGATTCCTCACCATCCTCTTCGCCCCTGCGGTTGGTGTATCCCTTCCTCAGC
>NW_005434640.1:290294-295054 GCF_000315625.1 Guillardia theta CCMP2712
TCCTCCTCATGCTCCTCATCCTGATGCTGTCCTCGTCCTCTCCTCCTCCTCCTCCTCCTCCTCCTCCGCATCCTCCTCCTCGTCCTACTCCTCCTCCTCCTCCTCCTCCTCCTCCTCCTCCTCCTCCTCCTCCTCCTCCTCCTCCTCCGCCGCCGCTGCCGCCGCCGCCACCTCCTCCTCCTCCGCCGCCGCCTGCTGCTTCTGTTTGTCCGTTGCCTCCTTTTGTTCCGCCGGTTTCCTGACTTCCTGCTGTCCTGACAAAAATTCTCTGCACGTAACCGAGAGGGGCGAAACGCTGGAAGTACGAGGGCTGAGGAGATTTCAGTGCAGGGACGACATACAACCCACGAGCGACGGCGAAGGGCTTGAAGACTTCATCCGCAGTGGCTCCGGCGATGGCTTCGTTCGCCAAGTTTGACACGGGGTTGCTACCCGCCTTGGGCATGAACATGTTCACTCGCTTCGCCTTGGCCGTGAGGCGCTGGAGCGCTTGCTCGTCCTCCTGCTGCTGAGTGTCCATATCAGCAGCTCGTTCAGCAGGCAGCAAGCAGGAGCAGCACAGTCACACACAAGTACCAGTTCAAGCTTGCTGTGCGGTCGTCGGAAACCCAGGGAATGAAACAGGTCTTCAACTCCTTGCAAGTCGTGTCAGCGAACTCTCTCGAACCTCAAACGCGAAACCTTTCCTCCGCCTGCTCAATCAAAGGTCATAATCGTGACAGCAGAGGGAGAGACAAGTCAGACCTGTAGCCGCTGATTCCGTTTCGCTTCCCTCCATCACTCTGGTGCACAGGTCAAAGACAGCTCGCATGTCAAACGTGTTGGCACCGGGCGCTGATGGTCTGGTTCCATCTTGCCTCTACGGGTGAGAAACAACTGCAAAGCCATGCGCTCAACAAATCATGTGACATTGAATTCATGTAAATCATCTACGTTGTGTATGAAGACTTGGTATCGCCTGTCAGTTGGAGTACGCAACGCAAAGCTCTTGTGGGTTGTGGGATGAAAGAGGCTGCGAACATTTTCATCGCTGCCAGATTTCCATGGTTGAGCAGAGCAGCAACAAGCCATCAAAGCAAACAGGATGAGACGACGAAAGGAGATCATTGTGACCGACTCTGAGGCACTGCTTCTTACAACTCTCAGATTCCTCATTTCAAGTCAGAGGTGCAATGAAAGCTGATGACTGTAGCGCCGCTCTAGTTGTGACGTCTCATTGCGTTCTCATGGCTTTCACTTGCAAGCACGTCTTCGAGTCACAGTATCGGCTGGCAAGTGCAGGCACTTTCACTTGAGATCAGCCTGTGTAGTGCTCCAGATTCTGGCAACCAGCTGTCGGCTTCAAGTTGGCCGCAATATCATGATCACTGACCCTTCACCAGGTCGCTTCTAATGCGGCTCAATCATCCCATACCGTACTGACTCGGGCCTTGTAGCAACTTCCAAGCCTTACTATGCCGCTGCCGCATGGAATGATGCAAGCCCGGCCATGGCCAGTGCTCAGCAGCTGCTGTTGCTTCATCATGGAATACTTGTGCGATCACATTCAATCATCATGTGTGCAAGAGCATTCATGCCATCGCCAGACTCTTGTCGACCACCATGAAGCCCCGAATTTGCCACTTATAGCCGCTGGTAGATCCTCGATGCAAGGTGGGTAGGGTACAAAAAGTAGGGTACGTTCTACCATAATTTGAAGGGGTAGTCAGATAATATTTGTATGACTGAGGGTGGGGTGGTGGGAGAAATTTCAAGCTCGCCCCAGTACATTGAACATTGAATTCCAGGTGACCCTTCGGAGATTTCTGGAAGGGGGCCTCCACATGTTACAATTTGAAACTCAGTTTTACAACAAATATTTACATTTCAAATTTACTCGAATATATTGGCATCAGTTTAGTAAAAAATGAAAATCTTCAACATCTTTGAAAATGTATGTAGTCCTCAATTACACCAACTACCCCCAAACTACCTCTGACCACCCCCTGTTTCCTACACATGACCACCCCCATCTTGTCTCCCCCACCCCTTGCCCCAAATTAGGGTGCATACCCCTCCGACGTCCTCTCCTGCTATCCCTACCCTTCCGGTCCTTCTCCTCCTCGTCCTCGTCCTCCTCCTCATCTCCTCCAGACGTCTTTGACCTCGAATCCCCTCGCTTTTGCCTCTTGGGACCCCTAGATCGACTCTTCCCTCCTGCTCCCAGTCTCGTCCCATTCCCTTTTCTTTCACCCTCAACTTCGTAAGCATTGGATAGTTCTACCCATCGTCGAGCCTTGGGGCCTCCAACCCCAGCTGCTGGGTCTGACCTTAGAGCGAGGTGGGTACCCCTCAAGGGCTACTTCGCTCCTGGAGAAGGACCCGTAGGGGAAGGCGAACAGCACGCGGCGGAACCGATGGCGGGGCAAGAGGAGGAGAAGCCACTCATCCCCAAGGGGCATCAGCCGAGGACCATCGGGCTATGGTCTCTTGTTGCGATCACCTACTTCGCCGTGGCGGGAGGCCCAGAGGGAACAGAGACGATGGTGCAGACGGGAGGTCCCATGCTCGCCATCGCAGGTGTGATCATCATCGGCGTGATCTGGTCGATCCCCGTTGCTCTCATGACGGCCGAGTTGGCGACGGCCTTCCCTGAGAACGGAGGATACACCCTCTGGGTGGGAGCAGCGTTCGGCAGCGTGGTGGGCGAGATGGCAGGATGGCTGCAGTTCGTGTCGAACTCTGTGGACGCAGCGATCTACCCCGGGCTGTTCCTCTCCTACCTGGAGGCGACTCTGCAAGATGACCTCAAGTCAAACCCCGTGACCTCCTGGGGGATCAAGATCGTCTTCATCCTCTTCATCACTGCCTTGAACTTCGCTGGGATCCAGTCCGTGGGACATGGGTCTGTCGTGTTCATGCTGATCCTCCTCACCCCGTTCATGGTCATCGTCCTAATATCCTTCACGGGATTTTTCACGGGCGAAACCATCCTGGGATGGAAGTTCGACGGGAGCCACGTGCTTGAGTCAGTTCCCCAGGTGTGCCATTGGTGCTTTCGCTCCTGCTCCTGCTCCTGCTCCTGCTCCTGCTCCTGCTCCTGCTCCTGCTCCTGCTCCTGCTCCTGCTCCTGCTCCTGCTCCTGCTCCTGCTCCTGCTCCTGCGTCCCCTTCCTCCTGCTCTTTCTCGTCCTTCTCGTCCTTCTTCACTCGCTTCTACTTCTTTCTGCTCCCTTTCCCACCTCCTCCGTCTTTCCTCCTCGTGTCTGACTCGTGCTCTCAGCCCGATTGGTCGAGCTTCATCATGGTTGTGCTGTGGAACATGGGGTACTGGGAAGGTGGGAGCGTGTGCGCAGGGGAGGTTGCAAACGTGGCGGAGGTCTTCCCGCGAGCCATTGCAATCGTCCTCGTCATTGTTGTCCTCAACTATGGGCTGCCGATCATGGCGTTCGCGGGTCTGGACAACAACTGGGCGGCCTACGACAACGGGTACTACATCCACATTGCCATGGAGCATTGCGGGAAGTTCTTCGGCCTTGCGCTCGGAATGGCACAGTGCGTGAGCGTGACGGGATTGTTTGCCAACGCAATGGTGAAGAACTCCTACATGGTGTGCGGGATGGGCGAGCAGGGAATGTTGCCCACCGTGTTCGCTGAAAGGTTGCCTGTCACTGGAGCCCCGTAAGTCGAGAAGGGGAGGAGACGAGAGTGCTGGAGGAGACGGATCGAGTGTTGGTGGATAACGCGATGATGATTATTCGGGTGGGGGGGCGGTTGGGGGGCTGCGGAGGGGATGAGGCACGAAGACAAGGGGAGAGGAGGAGGAGGAGGAGGAGGAGGAGGAGGAGGAGGAGTTACCCTTGTACTTCCGTCAGCTGACGCGCTGCTCAGGTGGCTGTCGCTGACGGTAACCGTGGCGCTGATCTGCTCCGTCATTCCTCTCAAGAGCTTCAAGACGATTCTCGGGGTGGACATGAACCTCTACTGCATCGCCCTCCTCCTCGAGATCTTCGCCGTCATCCGCCTCCGCTACTCCCAGCCCGACCTGCCCAGGTGAAGCTTGCCTCCTCTAGGTCCTGTGACTGATGTCTTCCTGCTCTCCCTCCTGCTCTCCCTCCTCCTCTCCCTCCTCCTCTTCTTTCTCCTATCAGAGCATACCGCATTCCTGTGGAGGGCGTGTGGCTGTGGCTTCTGTTTATCCCTGCCATTGCGGTGACGTTTGTCGCCCTTGTGCTCGGAGGATGGGTGGAGATTCTCGTCTCCTTGTTCCTCATCCTCCTCGGCGTTGTTTTCATCGGCGTCCTCCAGCTTCTCAGAGCTTACAAGCCGGAATGGTTCAAAGGTGAGGAGAGGAGGAAGAGGAGGGGAATGAGGAGGAGCTGAGAGACATGGGGAGTACTAAAGAAGCTCGACGGGGGAGGAGGAGGAGAGGTTGGGAGAGGAGACAGCCTGAATTGTATCCGCAGGAGTGGATGCAGTGCAGCATGTGCCGGATTCTTCGTGGTTGGGATTTCTCTCTGGCAAGGAGGAGGGAAAGGCGCAAGGAGATTCCTCAGTCCCCTAAGGAGGAGGAGCAGGCCCGCGCAGGGATGATATTCCCTTCATTGAACAAAAAACCCCTTCTCGGTGATAACTCTAACAGCTAACTGAATTTTGATGATCTCATTAACTTGCCGAGGTCCCTTCCATTAGATGTTCTGTAGAACCAGAACGGCATCCTTCATCCTACTAGTCTGTACCTGAGGAAATAGCATCATACCCCTCCTCCTCCTCCTCCTCCTC
>NW_005434640.1:295154-302751 GCF_000315625.1 Guillardia theta CCMP2712
CCTCCTCCTCCTCCTCCTCCTCCTCCTCCTCCTCAGGATAGTCTACACCACAGAAACCTTAACATCGCATGTCTTGCACGAACCTCTGGGCTTCTCCGAATGTCCTTCGAGTGGGGTCGGGTCGCCCGGCCGGTCCGCCTCGCCCCCCTCCCCCCTCCCGCCCCCCTCCCCCTGGCCCGAACGCAGATCTCCCTCCTCCTCCTGGTGTCTGGTACCTCTTCTTCTCCAGCGCCTCACACTCTGCTATGTGCTTCCCCGTCAGCTCCACCAGCTGCACGTGCGCATCCAGGTCGTCCCTGCTCAGCAGGGACGCCTTGCCCTTCGCTCGGAGGCTCTCCTCTTTCGCCATCTGCCTCTCCTCCGCCGACAGCTCGTTCTGCATCGCCTTGTGGGTCTCGTGTACATTCCTCAGCAGCTCCCTGATCTTGGAGGACAGGACCACAGCCTGCCTCCCTCCCGACCCCCCCGAGGCTTCCAGAAGGTCGTCCCTTTCCCCGATCATCTTGCGGATCTCCGAGACCTGGCGAGCAGCGAGCTTCTTCAGCCGAGTGAACTCATCCATCTCCTCTGGCTCCTGCTGCGATCTCTGCTCCGGCGACAGCTCCTCCGCCATGACCACTAACCTGTCGATCAGAGCGCCGAGGTCGTTCTCCTTCCTCCCGTAACTCCCCTTCCGAGACATGCTGGCGATCGATCCCGATGGCCCTCAATCGCACACAACTGACAAGACAACAGCTGCAAGCTCCTACAGCAAACGTGGAGCAGCAACAAGCAAGAGGACGGTTCTTATTCTTCCCGCTGACGACGCGACTGCACGTTCATCGTCCTGCTGCAGGCAGGAAACGTTACAAATACTCCCCACTACCAACATAGGATAATGAAACAACACCAATATCATGATTTAGTTCCAATCAAGCAGATAACTCTTGCAGCAACACTCGAGACTCTCGACTCTTGTCCTGAATCCAGCAAAACCTCTCCAAAGATCTATCTCAACAATATGTGACGGAATCCTTCTCACAAACCACAGGAACATTACACGCTCACTAGTTCTGACAGTCTACGTGACATCCATACTTTTTTATTCTTCTGAAATGCCAAGTTGTTTGTTCTGTGAACAGAGCAGCCTCGATTGCACAACCTATCCCCTGGTTGGCCCCATTCAACAGTCTCTCCGTTCTACTTGTCTTGAATGTCCCGACATTCCCTCATCCTCTACCACACAAGAACTACCAGATCTGTTCATATCTTCATCAATCAACCTCTCTTCACGCCTCTGATGTTCCTGCCTCTCACTCAACTTCCATGATCAACTCCGCCGCTGTCAGTCCTGCCCTGCCATAGCTCCGCCCACATCTACGCCAGTGCTCCCACCCACCGACACCCCTTGTACTTTACTTATGTTTCGTACAAATTTGGTAGAATGGTTATCATGGTACATATTTCATTACCATGTTGCTCTTTTAAATTTTAAAAATGAATTACAACTTTGAGTTATTTAACCACCCCTAGCTATTCGCCAAACAGGGGGAAAAGGGGACCCCACCCACACTATCATGGAGTTTTCCTGCACCCCAAATCAGCATTGAAGTACCCCTGCTTATAGCGTACAAGTGATAATACCACCGGTACAGAAACAGGAATACCCCGTTTCTTTACAATCAAGTACCCCACCTTTATAGAGGCTTATCACTTGTCCTGTCTGAATAATCCCACCACTCTGTGCGGCATTGTACCTACTTACTCGAGTACCCCACCGAAGCTCAACACCACCCCCTAGTCCTGTATCACCTACGCCCCGAGCCGCCGGGCCGGTGGTGATTGAAACTTCCGATCAACTTGCAAGGCCCGGCCCTTCCGACTGAGTCGGGTGACTCAAAGTTCTGCCGAAGTAATCAAGATCGGCGTGGCACAACCGTTGACTTGAGCGCAGGGGGGCAGTGACTCCTCTACCGTACCGTGTCAAAGTAAAGTCGATGCGGCCCGGCCTGCCGCTGGATCGGGCACGGCCCGGACGGTGCCCGCCCGGTGGCCGCGATCCACCCGGTCACCGACGGTTCCCCGGCACTGTAGACAGGCGGCGGCCTGACAGACAAGTCACTCAAGTTACTCCGGCGGCACTCCGCCAGGCCCTGAGGGTGGTTGACTGTACGGTCCAGTCCCTGGCCATACCGGCATCACGCTGAGGGTCATACTACATACTACATGACAGTGATACACGGCACTCCGTGTACAACGGCTGATCGGCCGGGCGGCCCGGCAGCCCAGGAGTCTCAGCCGTTGAGGCGTCATGTCATGATCCTTTGTCATACAATCCGATCATCATTAATTTGCATCTTGCTTCTTGAAGTTCTGCAAAAACACTTTCAGTTAGAAAGTTTTCACGAATGACAAAATTGACAGCGGTGAGCCGTCAAGCCTGAAACCGTGACTAGTATCAGCATTGAAAGCCGACATTGATACGAAGTCTATGGTGCTGCATGTAGTTTCCTCACATCATATCAATTTCCAAAGATTACGTCAATCTTTTGAGGATGTTTCCCTTTTATTGGTATGCACTTAAAGATCAGAAAGAATAATTACATTCAGAAAATGCCCTCACGAAAGCTATACAGGTATCATGCACTGGCATTGCGCTCTCTCACTGTTCGTATCCGAAGAGCTCTTGCCTGGCACGGCAGCTCCCGACCGTCGATTGACCCTCCATTCACCATCTGCTCCCGTTCAATATACGCGATGGCTCTTGCGAGCATCGTTAGGCGCTTCCTGTTGTAGCCTGAG
This sequence comes from Guillardia theta CCMP2712, assembly GCF_000315625.1. Taxonomy (NCBI): domain Eukaryota; class Cryptophyceae; order Pyrenomonadales; family Geminigeraceae; genus Guillardia; species Guillardia theta. Next base: position 297,936 of record NW_005434640.1, read on the forward strand.
AACCGTGAGAAGACCTGGGCATCGATGCCGAAAGGAACAGGAGAAGTCCTTGGCTCTGCTGCAGCCGGTTCAGCTTCATGTGAGTCGGATCTGTTGGAGGGGGCAAGAGGATCAGCGCGGGAGGCTTGCGGAGCTGGTTCAGTGTTCTGCATGCTGTGGGTGGTTGAGAGATTGTGAAGGCAAGTTTATACGGTGCGTCGCGGAGATCGAATCCGAATCTTGTAGTAAACATCTGTCATCAATCTTTTGAACGATTTACTTATCACAACGTTTCATCAATTTCGTGATGTAAAACTGTCAGCAGCTTGGCTGAAACATGGCTATGCCTTTTTACTTCAGGGAAATCTATACACCGCCAAGAAGTTGCTGACAATGCAGACCGCTCGCAGCCATGTCGGACTCGTGACAGTGTATGGTTCCGAAAGCAGAACGTTGGGGTTTTGAGCTGCACGGGACCCACCGAGGCCGTCATGGTAACGTGATGTCAGCTTCCTTCCATTAGAGCTGAGGCAGCAAACATTCGATCTATATACCGAGTTGCTGCCGCGCCATTGCGGTCGAGAGCCTGCCTCATCGAAATTCCGGCCGGACTGCTGAAGGATAATGCAGGTAGCGCCGAGCAACGAGGGCAAGCAGGGAGGGAGTAGGGACCCGATGCTCGCTCCCTCGGTATCCGACAGCGTATTCACTATCTACTCCTTTTTTGCAGCATTTTCCCTCCTGCTCTCATGCCCATTCAAGCTCCTCCTCAACATCATCGGCAGCAAACCCCGTGTCCAGCTGCGAAACATGGAAGGGAAGACCGTCATTGTGACGGGCGCCAATGCTGGCATCGGAAAGACTACGGCAGCATCTCTCTATGCCAATGGAGCATGTGTCATAATGGCATGTAGATCGTTGCAACGCGGAGAGGCAGCCAGGCAGGAAATCGAAGCGATGTTGGCATCACCCGAGAGCAGCCGCAAGCAACTTTGGATTCATTCAGACCGACCTCACCCGGGAAAGCTTTTGGTCAGGGAGCTCGATGTTTCGGATCTCGAATCAGTGAAACGTTTCGCAATCTCCATTGTCAAGGAATTCTCCAAGATCGACGTCTTGGTGAACAACGCTGGTATTAATGGAATGGGAACCGATATACCGTCCAAGACTCCACAAGGAATCCCTTTCATCTTCGGCACCAACTTCGTTGGTCACTTCCTCCTTACACGCCTCCTTCATCCCAACCTGTCGAAGTCGGGAGGAGGCAGGATTGTGAACCTGTCCTCCGTCATGCATCACTGGGGATCGAAAGATGTGTCCAAAGCTGTTTCCTCAGGGAAGTACCCGAGACAATATCAGAACTCCAAGTTGGCCATGGTACACCTGACTGCTGAGCTACAACGTCAGTATGCCGAGACAAGAGTCTCTTCCGTCGCTGTGAACCCAGGCTTCGTTGCAAGCGACATCTGGAGGGGAATACGCCCAGACTCGCTCGTTGGACGAATGTTCAGGCTAGCCATGGCCGTGCTTGCACTCGACACGAAGCAAGGTGCTGCTACCTCCGTCGCTGCAGCCTGCATGTCAGATGAGGAGATATGCGGCTCGAAAGTTCCCCTTTACCTTGTGCCATATTGGGTGCCGTCGTTCGCAAGGCTGCCGTTCGAAATGATGGGCGTGTTTACGGGTAGGTAGAATGTTTTGAGGTATTGCCGAGTTCACTTTTCATCCTTTCAGGTGTGCACTCTTGTCCACCACGTGTTTCAAAGAATGAAAGTAAGTCATCTCAAGATTTGTGCATGGAGTGACAATGAGTGCAGAGCAAATTTCCATGGAGCTTTGGAAGGAATGTACAAAGCTGTGCGCAGGTTACTTGGAGTGAAATGTACCTGATTGAAACCGAAAGCTATTTTTTCCTCAGAGGAAGAGTAGAACTCAATTGGATTAGTTACGATGTTGTTGCAATTCGTCCCATCGAAAGAATATATAACCGATTTCTTGGTGAAATCCGAAAATCATATTGCAGATGTCCGATCAATTTCAATACTATGCGCAAATTCACTTCAAATCCAATACAACCAAAGTATAACCAGTACAGATGGTTATACATCAAAATGACACGAAGAAAGTACATACTCTCAGTATAATGTGCGTCGAGAAACGATCTCCATCTAAATGAGGAAAAAACACAATAAATTTCATGTCACGATTCACTCCGTATGCATGTTGTTTAAGGAGAAAAAAAGAGACGAAAGGCATTGTTATAGATGAGACAGTGAGAATAGATGAAACTGCTCACAGCATGATAGATCCTCGACGAGTTTCCTTGTATCCATACCATCTATTCGCTGTTGAATTGTACGATATAATGTGCCTCAGTGACAAAATCGCGTGCATTCATCGTGACGCTAAAACGGACGTAGCACAACTGAGATCTTCCTGATTGAAAAAACTTCTGAAATCAATCAGCTTTTCACAGCCCCATCCAAGATATGCATCACACGTTGCGATCGTCGTGCAACCGACCAGAAAAGTGATAGTCCACGTTTCTTTATATACAGCAACATCCTTCAAATACTACTATACAACAAGTACATTCCTGGCGCTTGCGCTCACGCTCTGAGCTTCCTGAGCGCCCTCGCCTGGCATGGCAGCTCCCGCCCGTCTACCGAGCCCCCCGCCGCTTGCTGCTCCCGCTCGATGTACGCGATGGCGCCCGCAAGGCACGCCAGCCGCTTCCTGGCGCCCGCCGAGAAGCGAGAGTACACCCGCTCGTCCATGCCGAAAGGCGCCGCGGCGCCCGACTTGCTGCCAGCAGCGTCGCGGGAGATGGGGGAGGAGGAGAGGGAGGGTCTGGAGGCGGGATGATCGTCGCACGTGGGCTGCATGGCGGAGGTTGATGGGGAAAGAGAGTTGGAGGCGGGGGAGACGCGGTGGGAATATATACTCCGAGGTCACGGAGGGAGGGGCCGAGATTGACCGGCAGGGTCTGCGAAACGATGCGAGATTAGCGTGAGGGTCACGATATCCGCATGGCAGGCCAAGGCTTGATGAGGTGCCCCGCGTGACCTGATGACAGGCGAGGGAGACGGAGGGTGGGTGTTCACGTTGGTTGGGACGAAACAGCTTTTTGAGGAGCCCAAACGATGCGTATCTGGAGATGTATCACGCGTACCCCATGGCCTCATGACAACTCCTTCAGCTCCTTCGCGTCGCCTACTCTCTCAGATACGCTATCTTGATCCTGTTGCCGATGGCGCACAGCGCTACTTCATCTGTCCCATCATCCTGCGACTCAGAGCCACGAACCAGCGATGGCTTCCCTACTCGGGATGAAGGGCTTCTGTCACGCCTCTCGCCACAGAGAAGGAAGAGGCTGGCGTGCCTTGCGGGCGCCATCGCGTACATCGAGCGAGAGCAGCAAGCCGCGGGGGGCTCGGTAGACGGGCGGGAGCTGCCATGCCAGGCGAGGGCGGTGAGATGCCATGCCATGCCAGGGCGGTGAGATGCCAGGCTTCTGCTCTACGAGAGTAGCAAGCCATAGAGACAAAGGCTGGGAGTGATAGGATATACAGGTGTTGTAACATAGTAGGAGTCGGAGGATGTGGAATACCATGTTGTGTAGAATAAAAACAAGGATGAAGCAAGCACGATTGAGCCAGATGCTATGGTTGAGCTGAGACCAGCTACAAGGAGCAGACTGATGTATGATAACAGTGTTGCTAAGCTCTGACTGGCCGGGGACCTCGCCAGGACCGGACCGCCATTTTCAAGCTCGTTGTGCAATCAACCAGTCGAAGGGATATCGTGTCCGGAGGTTCACCTTGCTGTCTTGCCAAATACCTGTCATGTACGGCCGAGAAGAGAAAAGAAACAGCTCCCTGACGAAACAGGGCCTTGATGTATCAGCCTTTCACAGCCCCATCCAAGATATGCATCACACGTTGTGATCGTCGTGCAACCGACCAGAAAAGTGATAGTCCACGTTTCTTTATATACAGCAACATCCTTCAAATACTACTATACAACAAGTACATTCCTGGCGCTTGCGCTCACGCTCTGAGCTTCCTGAGCGCCCTCGCCTGGCATGGCAGCTCCCGCCCGTCTACCGAGCCCCCCGCCGCTTGCTGCTCCCGCTCGATGTACGCGATGGCGCCCGCAAGGCACGCCAGCCGCTTCCTGGCGCCCGCCGAGAAGCGAGAGTACACCCGCTCGTCCATGCCGAAAGGCGCCGCGGCGCCCGACTTGCTGCCAGCAGCGTCGCGGGAGATGGGGGAGGAGGAGAGGGAGGGTCTGGAGGCGGGATGATCGTCGCACGTGGGCTGCATGGCGGAGGTTGATGGGGAAAGAGAGTTGGGAGGCGGGGGAGACGCGGTGGGAATATATACTCCGAGGTCACGGAGGGAGGGGCCGAGATTGACCGGCAGGGTCTGCGAAACGATGCGAGATTGGCGTGAGAGTCACGATGTCCGCATGGCAGGCCAAGGCTTGATGAGGTGCCCCGCGTGACCTGGTGACAGGCGAGGGAGACGGAGGGTGTGTTTTCACGTTGGTTGGGACGAAACAGCTTTTTGAGGAGCCCAAACGATGCGTATCTGGAGATGTATCACGCGTACCCCATGGCCTCATGACAACTCCTTCAGCTCCTTCACGTCGCCTACTCTCTCAGATACGCTATCTTGATCCTGTTGCCGATGGCGCACAGCGCTACTTCATCTGTCCCATCATCCTGCGACTCAGAGCCACGAACCAGCGATGGCTTCCCTACTCGGGATGAAGGGCTTCTGTCACACCTCTCGCCACAGAGAAGGAAGAGGCTGGCGTGCCTTGCGGGCACTAT
>NW_005434640.1:303009-324685 GCF_000315625.1 Guillardia theta CCMP2712
GCCAGATGCTATGGTTGAGCTGAGACCAGCTACAAGGAGCAGACTGATGTATGATAACAGTGTTGCTAAGCTCTGACTGGCCGGGGACCTCGCCAGGACCGGACCGCCATTTTTAAGCTCGTTGTGCAATCAACCAGTCGAAGGGATATCGTGTCCGGAGGTTCACCTTGCTGTCTTGCCAAATACCTGTCATGTACGGCCGAGAAGAGAAAAGAAACAGCTCCCTGACGAAACAGGGCCTTGATGTATCAGCCTTTCACAGCCCCATCCAAGATATGCATCACACGTTGTGATCGTCGTGCAACCGACCAGAAAAGTGATAGTCCACGTTTCTTTATATACAGCAACATCCTTCAAATACTACTATACAACAAGTACATTCCTGGCGCTTGCGCTCACGCTCTGAGCTTCCTGAGCGCCCTCGCCTGGCATGGCAGCTCCCGCCCGTCTACCGAGCCCCCCGCCGCTTGCTGCTCTCGCTCGATGTACGCGATAGCGCCCGCAAGGCACGCCAGCCTCTTCCTTCTCTGTGGCGAGAGGCGTGACAGAAGCCCTTCATCCCGAGTAGGGAAGCCATCGCTGGTTCGTGGCTCTGAGTCGCAGGAGGATGGGACAGATGAAGTAGCGCTGTGCGCCATCGGCAACAGGATCAAGATAGCGTATCTGAGAGAGTAGGCGACGCGAAGGAGCTGAAGGAGTTGTCATGAGGCCATGGGGTACGCGTGATACATCTCCAGATACGGGTCGTTTGGGCTCCTCAAAAAGCTGTTTCGTCCCAACCAACGTGAAAACACACCCTCCGTCTCCCTCGCCTGTCACCAGGTCACGCGGGGCACCTCATCAAGCCTTGGCCTGCCATGCGGACATCGTGACTCTCACGCCAATCTCGCATCGTTTCGCAGACCCTGCCGGTCAATCTCGGCCCCTCCCTCCGTGACCTCGGAGTATATATTCCCACCGCGTCTCCTCCGCCACCCAACTCTCTTTCCCCATCAACCTCCGCCATGCAGCCCACGTGCGACGATCATCCCGCCTCCAGACCCTCCCTCTCCTCCTCCCCCATCTCCCGCGACGCTGCTGGCAGCAAGTCGGGCGCCGCGGCGCCTTTCGGCATGGACGAGCGGGTGTACTCTCGCTTCTCGGCGGGCGCCAGGAAGCGGCTGGCGTGCCTTGCGGGCGCCATCGCGTACATCGAGCGGGAGCAGCAAGCGGCGGGGGGCTCGGTAGACGGGCGGGAGCTGCCATGCCAGGCGAGGGCGCTCAGGAAGCTCAGAGCGTGAGCGCAAGCGCAAGGATGTACTTGTTGTATAGTAGTATTTGAAATTGACATGTATGTTTCCGGTGTACGAGATTTTGCTGTAGATTGAAGTGTACAATAATGAATTACGCCTTTGCTCACGAAGAATCTTTGAATGCTCGTCATGTCATTGTATCATGATTTCTTTTTTTCTTTTTTTTTTTGCCGTATGCTTGATCTTGTTGTATGGAAAATCGCATTATCATCTGTTGGTTTCGTAGAGAAGACAGTTCCCAACTCATTTTATATGCTTGTGCACATCGTTACATCCTGCAACAATTCTCATTTCGTACAATTGATCTCTGGAGTAGGGGAACGATCGTCTTATTCCTTTATTACTCAGCATCGAGAATACCAGTCTTCGATCTTACTTTTGATACCGGGGCACAGCTATCCGATCTTCAATGGCTATTTATCGTCCTGGTCGTCTGTGTTGCTTTCGTTTTCTCTGCTTGGGTTTGTCCTCTTTTTGAACTTGAAACTGGTCTCTCCTTTGAAAGCCAGATCCCAGCCTCCTCTCTTAGGAATCAACTTCGTATTGCGAAACATGTTATGCACAGTTTGCTTGGGTACTTTGGCATTCCCTCCTGCCTTCTCATCTAGAAAGAGTTGAAGAATCCTTTTCTTGAAATTCTCAGAATGTCGAGGGATAACGGTGAAACCTTTCCATCCAAAGAAAGAGGCCTTGTCTTTTGGGTCGACAATTTCAAGAGGCTCTACCCATCCCTCGACCATGGAGATATGCAGGCGCATAAGAAAGCCTTGCTTCTGATTTCTGCGACCCTGGCTTCTGCACTCAGCCAGCTGCTGCTCAAAGATCAATTTCATCGGCGATTCAGAGATTTTCTTCCTATACTCAAGTTTGATTTCATCTGTCTTTTGGACCCATATCTGCTGTCCTGCTCTCGCTCTCTTGGCCTTATTTGATTTGACGTCCGCCGTTTGTTCTGGTGGCGGAGCTTGCTCAAGGGGTTGAGAGCCACTTGCCCCTTCATTCGCATGCACTTCTTGTTGCTCCTCGGTCAGAGCTTTCCCGGCCAGAAATGATGCGGTATGGATTTGAACTCAGATGACGGATCAGCGTTTAGCCATCCTGCAGAGTAAAGCTCAGTGTCGCCGCCTTGAAAGTCCGTGACGTTCTGATCCTGCTGCTCAGGAAAGATCTCAAGATCGGAATGACCTTCCTCTGAAAAAAAGGACATGCTGGTCTGATGGTCTGGACTATCTATCTGTGGATCATTGGCACTTTCTTGTGGAGTATTGTCTCCTTCCGCAATACTTTGCGTAGTATTTGGATCCTCACGGTTGGTGCACCATTCCATCCTCGTCCTTTCTTCAACCCTTTGTACCAATGCATAGTTCGATGGAGACTCAGATGGGTGCAATAAATCGAAAGGTTGTTCAGCAACTTCTAAACACCCATACTCAAATGATGAAAGCGTCGTAATTGAATTCAGCCTCAATTCAGCGGAATCATCAGACTCTAGGTACGGCGAAAAAACAACATTATCAGGATCAAGGAGTCTGGGGGATGGCTCCATTCTGCCATTCTGCCAAGGATCAGGCGATGCTGCTACATCTTCAAGCATGTTATCGTTGTTCTGAAAAGGAAAGCTCATGGCTCAACAGACAACAAGGAGGACAGCTGCACTCAAGATCGAGAGGACAGGAGGGACCAGATGAGCAAGTGGATAGGGAAGGGCAAACCCCCTGTAAATCTCCACCCGAATACCCCCTGATCCGTTCTTCCATCCTTGCACCGGTTATTATGAGATAATTATTAGGGGTCATAGGGGTACTTCGAGGACGACCACCCCCAACTGATCGTTTTTGCAGGCGGCGCGCCACAAAGAAGTTTAAACTTGTTTGAAGTCCGTGGGCTTGTGCGGGGATGTGGGCTGTGAGCGATTCAAGTCGGGTGGGCCGAAGTTCCATACCCTCATGGTCTGATCCCGAGGCTGATCTGTCGGGTGACAGTCTGATCCGACCGGGGACCGGGATCTCACTTGACTCCGTGATTCAGCCACATCACTGAGTCATGAGAATGCTGTTGAGTCAACTTGGCAAGTCGGCGAGCCGCTAATTGCTCAGTGCCGGTCACAGTGATGAAACCATCCTTGCACCGAGAACTTGAAGACCCTGCAATAATTGACTGTGCAGCTTGAACTAAACATATTTGATTATAACCATTATGATACAAAATTTTGCTTACAAGTGCCAACAAAAACCGCAAGGTTACCGTACCTTGCGGATCGGATAGCAAGACTCAGTCCACACGCCGAGACAGCGGCAGCGCTGGTAAAGACACGACCAGGGTGAAAAATCGTGGAGCTGTCATTCAAGCTTGAAGGATTGCTCTTTCATGCTTGACTGCAACGCACTGATGAACGAACGGTGTGTTCTCCCTTGCTTCTCTTGAATCAGTGACTGAAGACTCTTCTCCACTCGCTCTGCAAGGGTCTCCTCCGTGTCATCTTCCTGCACAATCACAGGATCTCCGATATGCTGCGTCACCTTGACTGGGAGGGGAAGAGACAGACAGGAGACATTGAAGGTGATGATGATAGCCAGCTGCATCAGCAACCACCGCATGGGGTCAGGAGTCAGGCGGATGATGATTCCCACCAAGATATCGAGGCGCAGGAAGGTCCAGAGCTCGAAGAAGAGGTTGAACTTCATCTCTTCTCCATTCTCACAGAAGCATGGAAAGATCTGAAAGCCTTTCCCCATCTTGAGTGCTACCCGAGCGAAGCCTGCTCGCTTCTTGCCGGACTTCGACACCCAGGAGACCACGTAAGCAGAGCGACCATTGCACGTAGAGTGTGCCATTATCTCTTCTGCTCCTCCAGGCACTACTGCCACCCAGTTGCCGCTCTTCAGGAGCTCGTACGCCGTGTCCCTGTAGCCAGGGACTGCTCCAAAGTAGCGAAGGAAACCCAGTACACTGATGAGCATTCGGTGCAAGAGGCCACGAACCACCCGACCAGAAACCTGCTGAGCATGGAGGAGACAAAGACCGATGTCTCCACTGTGAGTGGTGTGGAGGGATACCAGGAGGGCTGGTCCATCCTTGGGCAGCTTTTCCCATCCCACCACCGAGAATGAATGCAGAACTTGGCCATACCAACAAATAACAAACTGGAAGGATCTGTACAGCCAGTGACCCGCAATTTCAGAATCCTGATGTATAGCAATTAGTGACTGAAAGCAATCCTGGGCTCGTTGGTGTGGTATCCAAATGCCTATGCGCGTTGTTTGGTTTTGTTCCTACGTGGACCTTGTGCTGAACATGCAATTTTTTGCAATTGACGAAAGGATCAATATTCTAACCCATCCTCATCAAAGTAAAATCTATGCTCAATCTCGTCTGCAACCTGTCATCACAACTGCCATTGACCAAAACAATGTATATTTGGAGTGAGCATGGGCGCTTTGCTGGATCTAAGCCAATCTATGCTCCTGATACCACCTACATGAGCTGAAGGTTCAGCTATGTCTTGTCTGAATCATATACATGGACATTTCATGTGCATCTAATGCTGTGCTGTTGCAAGAGCTCTATCATCGCATCCAACTCACCGGCAAAAACGCAAGCGCCTCCTTTCGCGCCATGTCCAGTTGTTTCTTGTTTTCCCACAGAGGGTTGTTTCCAGTTCAAAATATTTTAAATGATTTCATATATTTCAAACTTTATAGACAGATTTGCACATTTATCTGCAAATTTACACTGCAGGAGAGTACAGTATCTTGCCAGTCTCTTCATAGCTGCGGGGGGACGGGTGGGGTATTTTAATTCGGGGGTACCTTGGGATGCCCAACACCCACCCTGCAATGGGATATTTCAGGAGAAGGTGGGGGTGGGTAGATACTATCGTGCTATGGTGGTCGGGGAGAGAAGCGGCCGCCGGATGAACCCCACCCCGGGTATAAATATCAAGATCAGGGGGTGAAAAATGAGGGTACTTAATATATGGAAAAGAGGGGTCAAGAGGGGGTGATAGATAAAGTTGAGGGGTGGTCTAACAAACAATGGGGGTCGTCAGGGGGGTCGTCCACCTGAAGAGCTAGCTCATGGTAGGGTGTTGCCTGCGCAAGTTGATGGTATAAAACTACTTGTATGAACTGTAGCTGGGCATATATAAACGATAGAAAGTTTTTGAGGAGCCTCTCTTGTACCACACGTTTGAAAATTTTATGGAAAATTGATAGTTAATTTGAATTCTTCCTTTCTGGTACAAAGTCCTTGTATTATTGGTGGAAATATTCGTTATCAGTCAAACATCTTGGTACAATCTCAAGTGGCTAAAATATTAAAATTGTTCATTTCTGTTATTAAAACTCCTTGACTGTTTTTGATTTTAGAACTCAATAATTACTAATAAAAGCCTCCTGGCAATGGAGGTGGTACCTCGTTGGAATGCTGAGCCGTGGCTAGGAAGCGTCAGTGCGAGGAGGAGCAGAGGAGCAAGGAGTGTAGGCAGCGATCATACTAATGCCCGTAGTGCGAGGTCAGCAGGTGCAGAAGCGAGGCAGCAAGGTCGATTGTGTCTCCAGGCTGCTCGTGGAAGGTAGGATGTTTGACCGGGTGTAGGGGAGAAGTGTTGTGTACATAGAAAAAGAGTGAGAACTTGTATCCTACAAATGTTGCCGTCAGTACAAGAGTACAATCCACTGAGCTTGACGGAGAAAAGAGGGATCCCCCGCTCCCGCTACTCTCATGGAGGGTGTGGGCAAGCCAGCCAGGAGTCGACGTAGTGGTGTAGAGGCAGGGAATTTGAGCCTGGAGTGCACTTGCCTATTTTCTCCGACCTGACACTCTGTGCTAGAGATGGGTACTGGAAGCATCGAGGATACGAGACAACCAGACCATGTGCAGGCGCAGATTAATGGGCTACATCTTGACGGAGGCAGTTCAGAGATTATCTTCCTTGGGACCGGCTCGTCTTCGGGCCTACCCTCTGTGCGGTGTGCGCTGAGCCCTGGAGGAGGATGTCCATGCTGCAAGGAAGCGATGTCGAACCCAGACTCGAAGAATCGGAGGGGGAATCCGTCCCTGTTGATACGATACAGGGGCGGGAAGCGGGACAACCCAGGGGACGTTGATGGGGGGTCGGGCGAGGCGAAGAACATCCTGATTGATGCTGGCAAGACCTTCAAGGAGAGCGTCCTGCGGTGGTTTCCAAAGTTTGGAGTGAGAGAGCTGGGAGGGAGGGAGGGGGCAGGGGTCTGATCATGGGCCTTAGATCAGGACGGTGGACGCCATAGTTTTAACGCACGAGCATGCCGATGCTATCCTTGGGCTGGACGACTTCCGTGAGCTTCAGGTCACTTGTTGAGGATGAGGGCGGGGGGGAGGGGGTCGGAAGAAGGTCGGGGTTGCTTGAATCCTGATTCATCTTCTAGACTTGGGACCTAGAGTGGAGGGGAAAGGCGCTTCCGGTCCATCCTGTTCTCCCCTCTGTTCTTCGTCGCTGACTGCAGCGATTTCTCATCTCCTTATCCTCCTCCTCATCCGCTACATCCTCCTCCTCTGCCTCCTCCTTTTTTCACTCCACCAGCCGCCGACTCCTGTCTTCCTCTCGGACGCGACTTACAAGACACTTTGCAGCATATTCCCATACCTTACAAAGAAGGTGAGGAGGCACAGTCACGTGCTGGAAGTTGGTTTGACAACCGTTGCCGCCAGGTTGACACGTCGAAAGGGGAATTCCAACGGATGGTGTCTCAGCTCGATTTCAACTGTGTCCCTCCTCTCAAGACCTTCAACGCGATGGGCCTCGAGGTCACGATCCCCATTGTCGCCCTCCGGCTCTGCCACCATCCTGCGGATCCTTGTTCCTCTCTTGCCCTTCCTCTCTTTCCCTTCATCCTTTACCTTTCATTTCTTACCCTTTGTCACATATTTTCATGACCTCTTCATGCACAGATCAGAACTTTACCCGTTGAGGTTCTTTCCTGCAGTGAGTGAGCCGCTGGTCTCTGAACTTTGAGCAATGCAGCACGGGCCGGACTGCATCTGCTACGGCTTCGACTTCGGCGTCAGGGACCGAGTTGTGTACCTCTCCGACTTCACCTCCATCTCTGAAGAGGTTTACGAAGTTATCGAGGAGAGGTCGGCCCTTGAAGTTTCTCCCTTGCCTGCCTCGATCTTCGTTCTCATATTCTTGTCCTCAACGCAGGGAAGTAAGCATCCTCGTCCTCGACAGCCTCAGGTTCCCTTCCTGTCCGGCTGGGGGCAAACGATTCGCTCACCGTGGGCTCCAGGCCCGACAAGGACTCCCTAACCCACATCGGATTGCCGACAGCCGTCGAGGTAACGAAAGCACATCCCAGTCACCTCCTCCCTCCTCCCTCCTCCCTCCTCCATCTCATCGGAACGTCGGGCAGATCGCCAAGAGAGTAAAACCCAAGAAGACCTTCCTCGTCGGACTCTCTGACAACTTTGGGGATCACGACGAATTCAACCGGGTGAGAGCTGCTGACCTCCCTGCTCCCGAATGACTCGCAACGATCTCAGGGGCTACGAGACAAGTACGGCCCGCAGGGGATAGACATCCAGCTGGCGCACGACGGCCTAAGGATCCCGCTAGAGTTGTAGGAGAGCCCCCTGCTCCCCTGCGGCCGGGCCTTGTGAGAGCGCAAGATCATGTCCGAGTGACATGCTCAGGTAAGGCGACGGAAGGTCCCTTGCCGACGCGCTCAGCAAGCTTGCGCGGATGTTTGAGAGAAGTCTGTTTCTTAGATGTGTATGCTACAGTAAGTCGGAACTTTAGATTTGATAACCTTGAGGGCCTCCGCTCCTCCAAATTCCTCGAAGGTCTGCATCGCCTGCCACGATCGTCAGCCACTCGCTACCATCATACGGGGAAGAGCGACGTACCTTGAGGATCTTGGGAGACAAGTCCCTATCGCTGCTCTTCTTGTTCATCTGCATGACGAGGTTGTGGATGTGCGGGTTCATGGCTTCTCCCACCACCTCTGAGAGCTGAGTAGCAGCTTCCACTGCTCCTGCAAATACGTTCTTGTTGGGGCTCAGCAGAGCCGCACGCAGGCAAGGGATGATCCGAGGGACGAGGGGAGTGGTCTTGGCCGAGCTTCCTTCAGCAGCCAGCATGTGCTCGAAACAAGCGCGAGCGGCGAACGCGTACGGATGCTGGGTCTCGCTCAGACCTTCTGCGCAGACGATGAGCAGAGGGTCGTAGTCGAGCTCCCTAGGATCTTTGCTCCACTGAAGCTTGATGTTCACCGCTCCATGGTTCAACCGGCAGGGGATTCCTCCTGCGTTGAACACGCTGCCGAACTTCGTCTTGAACTCGCTCGCCTTGCTAGCAAAAGGGTCTGCGCACTTGACGTTCTTCAGTCGGGAGGAGGGCAGTTCAGTCCACCCCCTCGACGGTTGCCGCGAGCTCGACGGCGATTCTGAAGCTGCAGAGACTTTGGCATGCGCAGCGTGTCCCCCATGGGGCACTGAAGAGGTCGACTTTCCTCGTCCTGAAGGGATGGCTGGAGGCATTTGGTTCGTCTTGTTCGTCAGGCCCTTGGCGTTCGTTTTCACATTCATCGGTATGTTCATCCTCGAACAAGCTTCCTTGCTTGTGTGATATTCCTTGTCGCTGATCTCTCGTTTGTTCCTGCAACAAAACCATGAGCGGAGATTCATTCCAGCGCCAACTGCGCAGTTGTCTTCAAGGCTGAAAGCTGCTTCTGATGTTTGGCACTGCTCTTACATCGTTCTTCATCTTCTATCGAAATCAAGCATACTTCTCCTTCTCATGCTAACCCTCCTTGCTTAACATCGATCATTCCATATTTCAGCTCCATCAACGCATCGTTTGTCGTTTCTTGCACGTTTCCTTCAGAACATACCCATGATCTGCCCTGTCTTGACCTATGCGCTTAGCTCAACTAATCCTCACACCTGTCATTCTCTTCTTTGTCTCCTCTCCTCTCCTCTCCTCTCCTCTCCTCCTCCTCTCCTCTCTCCTCCTCCTCCTCTCTCTCCTCTCCTCTCTCCATCGCTTCCGCCACATTTGCATGGCGTTCCCTCTCATTTTGCCTAGTGGCTTTTCTGACCGCCATCTGGTTTCACATCGGTTTCTCAATATTCGTTCCCAGTTTCCAAACCTTTGAGAAAACTTTCTGAAGTATCTATGAAATTGTCAAATTTGATCGGTTTGAAGGAAATCTCGGGCGATTTCAAAGACGAATTCCTACATTTCAATCTTTCCATATATAATTTGGGCAGCAATCCCTCGTATACGTGGAAATCGCTGCAAGCTTTCGAGATAACCCGCCATGGCCGACGACGAGCCGCCAGAGCTGGAGGACATGGCGGAAGAGCTGGCCATGTCGAGGAGAAGGAGGTAGAAGAATGTGCTTCATCCACACACACATTGTGTTTGTGCTGGGATGACTGTGTGATGTCTTGAGCTTCTTCGAACTCAAACGTGGACATGGCCTCGAATCCGGATGTTTCTTGCAAGTTGCGATGTTTGGAGATAGGAGAGAGGATAACCATTTGAGTTTTGTTTTCTCTTGTCCTTTCTGATGATATGAATACGAAAGTGTGTGAGTGTGTGAGATGGTTGGAGCTGGTCAGAATCCATCATCTTCCTATTCCCAGGTGTTCGCATGCGTTGGGTCAACGGACATGATACGATCTACATATGCGCATGACTTGCGGGCGTCTGTTCCTCCCTCAGCTTCTCACTCCATGGCAGACAGGCGAACGGAGTCCAACACGGTTCCGAGAACAAGGTCGATAGAAGCCTCTACCAGGAGGTAGTCGAGGGGCCCCGGGAATCTAAGAAAATCCTTGTGAAGGGGACACATGTTAAGGTTGCTGGGCTGCAAAACGCGAAGCAGTACAACGGAAGGATGGGAACAGTCATCGAGTACGACGAGGGGACGGGGAAGTTCGGGGTGGAGCTGGAGAAGGATAAGCGGCAGATCAAAGTCAAGCCTGAAAACCTGGAGGTCGTGGAGAGCTTTGGTGGGCTCAAGGGAGGATTTCTTGGGGAGGAGAAGAGAAGTGAGGACGTGAGGAAGGTGAAGAGAGTTTGTGATGTTGACGTGATGAGGTTGAAGAGAGTTTGTGATGTTGACGTGATGAGGCTGAAGAGAGTTTGTGATGTTGACGTGATGAGGCTGAAGAGAGCTTGTGATGTTGACGTGATGAGGCTGAAGAGAGCTTGTGATGTTGACGTGATGAGGCTGAAGAGAGTTTGTGATGTTGACGTGATGAGGCTGAAGAGAGCTTGTGATGTTGACGTGATGAGGCTGAAGAGAGCTTGTGATGTTGACGTGATGAGGCTGAAGAGAGTTTGTGATGTTGACGTGATGAGGCTGAAGAGAGTTTGTGATGTTGACGTGATGAGGCTGAAGAGAGCTTGTGATGTTGACGTGATGAGGCTGAAGAGAGTTTGTGATGTTGACGTGATGAGGCTGAAGAGAGTTTGTGATGTTGACGTGATGAGGCTGAAGAGAGTTTGTGATGTTGACGTGATGAGGCTGAAGAGAGCTTGTGATGTTGACGTGATGAGGCTGAAGAGAGCTTGTGATGTTGACGTGATGAGGCTGAAGAGAGCTTGTGATGTTGACGTGATGAGGCTGAAGAGAGCTTGTGATGTTGACGTGATGAGGCTAAAGAGAGCTTGTGATGTTGACGTGATGAGGCTGAAGAGAGCTTGTGATGTTGACGTGATGAGGCTGAAGAGAGTTTGGCAGCATGAAGATGACGGCATCGAGGTGATCAAGCCGCATCCTCGTAAGGAGGGAGTTCTAGATGGTTTGAAGTCCCTCAAAGTCGAGGTGAGGGAGGAGGAGGAGGAGGAGGAGGAGGAGGAGGAGGAGGAGGAGGAGGAGGATGGAGATAACGACAACGGTGTTGGGCAGAACCAAGACGTTCCTGAGTGGATGAAGGCAAATGACGACCTTCTGCGCGAAGTGGAATCAGATACTGAGGTCAGAGACCTGGCGTGTATTCCCCTCTTCCCTCTCACATGGGCGTCAGCTTGCAAGCGCCGTGAACAATCAGAAGTTGATCACCGCGATAGACGAGATTTCCAAGGATCCAAAGGCCTGGATGAAGTATCAGAATGATGAAGAAGTGAAGAAGTACTTCTCCAAGATGATGGGCCTGTGCGCTACCAGTGCGGTTGTCGTCAAGACTCATGAAGTTCTTGCAGGTTCGGCAAGAGGTATGAGAGATATGAGGAGCAGGCGAGCGCCAACGAGAAAAAGCAAGAGAGCAAGTCCAAGACCTCGGTAGTGGAAGAACTGCTGGCGCAGGATATGAAGCAGAAGGCGCCAGCAGCTGGGAAGTCTTTAATCCAGGAGATTGAAGTGAGATTGTTGACGGGCCGAAACCCTTTGCTGACTTGTGCTCGCAGCATAACAACCAAGATACGAAGAAGAAACCAGCGACAAAATCGAATCCAAGTAGAGATCATATTGAAGATAACGATGACGCTATGCCGATGTTGATGATGTTCGTACTGGTGCCAGTGATGGTAGTGGTAGTCGTGATGATGATGGTGGTGAGGAGCAGGAGCAGGAGCAGGAGCAGGAGCAGGAGCAGGAGCAGGAGCAGGAGCGGGAGCAGGAGCGGGAGCAGGAAGATATGTCCGTCGTTTGTGTTGACCGACGATGCAGGGAAGGGAACCACCGACTACTCCAAGTGGGATGAGATCGACAGCGACGAGGAGGAGGAAGCGGTCTCAGGGTTGTTGTTCGGGCCCAAGGTTGACAAGAACGACGCGAGGTGAAATGACTCTGAAAGACGCCGGGAGGAGGCTGGGGAGCGCGGGGTTGCGATAGGAGGGGGAGGGAGGACGATGGGGCGGGAGAGAGCAGTTTGAATGCAGATGGAAGAGGAGCAGGAGGTTTGGGAGGGGGCGAGGGGGACCGAGAAGACAAGGAGGAAGCAGCAGGAGGCAGGAGGAGGAAGGACGCAGCAGGAGGCAGGGTGTCCTGACGGAAGATCGGCAGAGTGAAGGACGCGCTGTCAGACTTGAAGGTCCAGCAGGTTATGAGGATGTTGAACTCAACTTCCGACGAGGGAGTCATACAGCAGGTCAGTTCCCTTTTCCTCTATCGCCGTGTGTCCTTTGTCCCCTCCTCTCCCTCACCTCCCCAATGTCCCTCTTTCTCCCTCCCTTCCTCTCCCGCTCCTTCTCTTCTCCCCTTCTCTTCCTCGCTCACTCTAAATCTCTATTCCCTTGTCCTCATCTGGTCGTTCAATCATGTTTGTTGCTGTCATAGCCTCTTGCTGTGGTGATGACTGCTAATACGGTTGTACTTATGCTGAAAAAAAATAATCGTTGAATAGATGTTACAAGACAAGGACGTGGCGGAGAAAATTCAGCTCCTGATGAGAGCTGGCGTTGTAGATATAAAACCTCCTTCGAAATGAAGTCAAAAAGAGCTGAGAAATCAGAGGTGCCCTCCAAAGTTGACAGTGTTGAGCCTCCAGGTGTGTGTAGCCGGCAACTTTTCACCTCAGTCTCCGTCCAGCTGGGAGGTCCATCAGGTGGTTCCGGGTATGGAGCGGAGGAGGATCATGTGGCGAGAGGATGGGGAGGACAGGGGCAGGGATTAAAGCAAGATGCAGCGGCAGGGGCAGGACAAAGAGAAGGGAGAGGAAGGGAAGGAGAAGAGGACGGGAGGAAGGGAAGATCAAGAAACCTCCCAGTCGAGGTCCGATAACATGTCGATAGGCTCCATCTCTGAACCAACAAGGAAGAACAAGTCAAGCACACAGGAGGAACAAGCTCAAAGCTGTGAGGGGTGTTGACGTCATCAAGCAGGCGAGCGAGGCTTCTACTTCCAGCCATCACAGTCGCTAACTCTCAGTCTGTAAGACGGCAGAGCAACGGAAGGAGGCTGAGGAGCAGGAGGGATGTAGAGTTGCAAGACAGGATGTAGAGGAGCAGCAGAGGAGCAGGAGAGGAGCAGGAGCAGGAGCAGGAGCAGATGCAGGAGCAGGAGCAGGAGCAGGAGCAGGAGCAGGAGCAGGAGGATGAGAAGGAGCAGGAGCCTTGACCGGACACACCTGACTTCTCGTGGACGCTCTCCGGGGACTCGATGGCACCAGAGAAACGAAGGAGGAGGCCAGCAAACGCAACGACGTGAGCGAAAGTGATCAGGGGGATCCAGGAGCTGAATGAGGTAGTTAGAAGGCAACAAGCTAGAGGGCCAGAAGGCAAGATTTTTCGCACGATTTGCTCAGAGCCCAGTAGGGACACGAAGTCTTGAAGACGAGTGCGAAGACGAGAACACTGGCACCTGGAGAGAAAGACGATCATGAAGGAGGACGAGGATTGACATGGAGGAGGGGAATAAGCAGGAGCAGGATCAGGAGCAGGAGCAGGAGCAGGAGCAGGAGCAGGAGCAGGAGCAGGAGCAGGAGCAGGAGCAGGAGCAGGAGCAGGAGCAGGAGCAGGAGCAGGAGCAACTCACAGTAGATCCCTCTCAACACAACGATGATCAGGCACGTCCGTGTCAGCACCTTACTTCTGCACGAGGCTGCAGCGGATCCCACGACAGCTGGGCAAGCTCGATGAGCCGAGGAAGAGCAGGAAGCGCAAGATCGCAGAGCAAACCTGTCAGGCAGGAGATGCTGGCCCATGCAAGGTTCTCATAGTAGCAGTACTCATGCAGACAGTTGACCGCCTGCGCTGCCTTCGCCTCCCCAGCGATGTACGCGTCCTCCTTCTTCATGCGATCTGTCCATATGCTGCAGCTCCATGCACTGATGGCAAGGTCAGAACAGGCAAGAGGTTGCAGGATGCACGCGCCTTATGATGTTGATGAAGAAGAGGGTCGACCCGCCCATGACGCTGGCTCGGAGCACAGCGTTGGCGAGTGAAGGTACAGGCTCTGCTATGTCGCTGAAGGCGACGGCTCCAGCGGATATGACGCCGCCCATCGTTCCTCTGCCAACCATGATCCACTTAGAGTCGAGCGACTCGACTCGACCCGAGAGAGGGAGGCGATAATGAGAAAGGAAGCCAGGACGGCACGGAGGAGGGAGGAGGGAGAAGGGAATCTATTCCTTCCTTCTTCCATTTCCCTTATTCCTTCATTCCTATCATTCTCCACCTCTTATCCTCTTGTCTCATTTCTATCTCCCTCCCTCTTGCTTTCTCCCTCGTCTTGTCATCTCCCTTTCCTTCCGATCGTCCTGCCTGTCCTGGCTCTCTACCTCCTGACCTCCCCACCTCCAAATCTCCCTCTCTCGCTCTCCTCCTCCCTCCTCCCTCCTCCCTCCTCCCTCCTCACCTTCCTCCCTTCCTCCATCCTTCCCTCCCTCTCCTCCTCCTCTTTCACCTTCTTCTCTTCCTATCGTCGTCGGTGCATTCACGCTTCCACCATGTGACCGACTAGTCTATCTACCTACCCCAGCACCTGACCTATCAAAATACCCCACCCCCTGGAGGCCAGGGAAAATGCACTGGCGGCAGGAAGGAGATGCGAACACGGCTCCTTACACATGGAGGACGGAGAGACTACATCTGTTGATCCTCTGATCCCCTCCTCCTCCGTCCTCCTCCTCTTTCCTCTTCTTTCCTCCTCCTCGTCCTCCTCCTTTCGTCACTCTAGTCGTGATCGAAATGTTTGGCAAGCCAACCGGAACCATCTTCGTTCTCCTCCTTCTCCCGCGAGCCTTCTCCTTCTCCATATGCCCACCTTCTTCATCATTCACTGCAGCTAGATGCCATGCTGCCGTTGCTATACGGCAACTCAAATGCTGCGGCATGGCAGGAATCGATCCAAGGGAAAGAGAGCGGGAGGAGATCGAGAGGAAGTACGCCCTCAAGAGTGCAATGATAGGAAGCAAGATGTGTGGACGCTGCTGGCTTCAGACAGCATGGTGCATCTGCTCCTGCGCCAGCAAGTTTCAAGATGTGGCATGCGATCCTCCTCAAGGCATGCCGATCGATGTTATCCTGTACAGCCACGTTGACGAGTTCATGCGAAAGTCCAACACAGGCAGCTTGCTGCACCTTTGCTCTCCCCTTGTTCGAACTCACCTGCTTGTATGCGGGCGATCCGACGACGAGCATCGGCTGGAGGAGCTTCTTGAAGCAAGGAAGGGGAAAGCGTGTGTGGTCTACCCATCGGACGACGCTACCCCCGTAGAGAGCTTTCTCGAGCAGCAGCATGACACGGCTGGAGCGTCGGGAATGACTTTCATCTTGCTGGAGGGGACGTGGAGGCAGGCGAGGAAGATGGAGAAGCGGGTGCGGAGCGATATCCCACGAGTTGCTATCCCCCCGATGGAGGGAGGGGCCGACGGCCGCATGAACACGATCATGGCGTTCGGCGAGGTTGTTCTCAAGATGCCGATGGGGACGGAGGTGAAGAAGAGCTTGTTGAAGCGCATGGACCAGCTGATGAAAGCGAAGCAAGATGCTCTCTTCGAAATCCACGGACGTCACGGGACCAATACGGAGAACAGTAGGAGGAGGAGATTCCCTCAGGAGCGAGACGCGGCGTACAGCAAGTGGGAGCTCCTCTGACAGGCACATTCAGAGCTATTGTCCGTTGAGCAAGCTTTACGATCTCGTTTCCTATCCACAGGCTAATCCACAATGTTCCATATCAGTCTTCTCATCTCCTAGAGCATCAGAGCCTCATGCTCATGCGCTGGACTTGTCAGGTCGAGCTGCTCTCGATGCGGTTCCTTGCCTGTGGCATCATCCTGTCTCTTGTAAACTCTTCCTGTGCAAATTTGACGATCGTCTCTGCCAGTACCTGAACCTGCTCAGTCAGCTCCAGCGCCTTTGCCCGCGACATGGTCTCGAGGTCTTTCAGCGCCTCGTCCATGGGCTCAGCGCTCCCGTTGTAGAGATTCTCCAAGGAAGGCGTGTTGGGCGTGATGTGCGTGCCTGGCAGTCTCTTCAGGTCCAGCCTCCCCCCGATGCCGGTCGTGGGAGAGGTGAACTTGTCTCTCAAGGCCTCGCACAACAGGATGCTCTGGTCAATGTCGTCGCTGAGGAATTTCACGGCAAGGTTGCGAGAAACGCTGTACTCGTCCTTCAGCAGCCTCATGGTGTCTTCTGGTGAGGGACTGGAGAGAAGGAGGAGGAAGAGGAGGAGGAGGAGGAGGAGGAGGAGAGCCAAGTAAGGGCAAGCGCGTCAGCTGGGAGAGCAAGGAGAGGGGAGAGGCTCACCTGAACTCATCTAGGGGTTCTTGGTTGTTCGCTGCGTAATTCTTTCCCGTCTCCGACAACATCTCGATGAAGGAGAAAACTTTGCTTGCACTCTCGCTTCCGAACACATCCTTGAGCTGGCTGTTGGTCTTCATGGAGTTAGCAAACGCCGAGATCGACTCGAGGACAGGAGCAGCCGCAGCCAGCCCTTTGGACATCTCGCTCTGAAGCTTGCTGAGCTCAGAGAGGATAGGGATGCTCTTCTTGGCATCATAGTTGTTGAAGGCGATGTGTACGTTGGCTGCTCTCACCCTCCCGATGATCTTCTTGGTGTCCTCGATCGAGTTGATCAGCAGGTGCACCTTACAACCCAACGAGTGCCCCATCCCGATAGTAGGCAGCTCCGCAGGATCGAACATGTCGCTGCCGAGCTCGCCCTGCAGGGCCTTTGCTGCTCCCGCAAACTTGTATGCTGCCTCGAAGGCGGCCTTGTAGTGATCCATTCCCGTCAGCCCCGCGCATGGCGTCGCGATGACTATCATTCTTTCCTGACTCACCATCTCTTCCACAAACAGCGAGTACGCTTGCTTCGGCGCCGCTCCGACGAACACGCCTCCGATGAAATGGACTATTCCCGCGAACCTGACGCCGTCTATTGGCTTCCTTAGATCCTTGGGCAAGCAGATATCACACCCTGCTAACTTCATCCACTGCACTTCGTTGCTTCCCGATCGCCTCCTCCCCTGCGACCTCGCCTCCACCTCCACCTCCTTCTCCCCCTCTCCCCTCTTGCTCCCTTCCGTGCCGCTCACCCTCGCATTCGATTTGCCGAACTTCTCCCACTTGTCGCTATCGTACCAGTCGTCCTCGTTGGTCACCGAGACCTGCATCCTCGTTGCTAGTCCACGTCGCAGAGAGGATCTGACAGGTAAGCTGGAGATGCAGACAGCCTTTCTCGCTCTGCCCTGAGCATGCGGGCTGCACAGATTCTTGCTGCAAATGAAAGACTCCCCCGTGTGCCCAATCGACAGCAGGACAAAAAGACACAGTGACCCTGCAAGCATAAGTGAACATGGAGGTGTATAGTGAGAAAACGAATGAATCTGTCCGTGGCATTTCTGTGCACAATCCTACTTCTAGAGTTATCCTCGCCTACAAGCCTCTGTATCTGCAAACATCATCTTGTACCTGCATTATTGCCCCATCTTGCCATAATCTTGTTTTTACATGACTCTCTGCTTCGATTCGCACATTCCTTTGACCTTGCTACGGTATGAAGTTATCATTTTCCCCTGTCCCTTCCTCCCTCTCCCTCCCCTCTCCTCTCCTCTCCTCTCCTCTCTCTTCACTTCTCTTCTCTTCTCTCTTCTCTCCTCTTCTTCTCCTCTCTCTTCTCTTCTCTTCTCTTCTCTCTTCTCTCCTCTTCTTCTCCTCCCTCTCTCTCTCGCGTCTTCACCACAACTTGCAACTCACCAGGAACCAGCTTTGCCATGAATTCGCTTCCTACTGGTGAGGGGTAAGGGGTCCAACAAGGAGGGTGAGGGATGGGGTTATAGGGGACATGGGGCACTTCTGGTCTACATAAGGTAGGTAATCACAGTCAATTAAGTGTATTTTGGGGGGTAGGGTAGTAGAAAGTACGGGTGTAATGAACACAGTAGGGGTGATTACGTAATGCGGGGGGTTGGGGGTCCCTTCCAGTTCCTTTGAGGGGACAGCCTGTTTTTACGAGAGTGTTTGAGATTGAAATGTGCCTCTAATATTCCAAAATTAAATAACATTTGTTTCAACATAAGTGAAATTTGTTGTCATTCGAGCTCGCCTCATTAAAAGTCTATTATCTTTGGAAGGGCAGCAAAGTTTTGAACTCTCATCCTCTTTATAGGGCGGTTGTTAAAAAATCTAATACCCCATCCAACCGCCCCCATCCCCGCCTGCCACATCCTCATCCAGCATCAGCAGCAGCATCAGCAGCAGATCAGCATCAGCAGCAGATCAGCATCAGCAGCAGCATCCAGAGCATCAGCAGCATCAGCAGCATCAGAAGCATCAGAAGCATCAGCAGCATCAGCAGCATCAGCAGCATCAGCAGCATCAGCATCTCCTGTCCTGGCTCCCGTCCCCGTGACCTCCATCTATCCTGAGCTCTATCCTCCGCTACCGCCATCTTTTCTCCTCCTCCTTCCTTCTGCTTCTAGGCTACCAGGATAATGGTTGGGAGCTCCAACTCTTTCACTCAGTTCTACTTGGGCGTGCTTGTTGGTGTGTTGGCTGCCACGAGCTTCTCCTACGTCAATCGTGCTGGAGGAGGAGGAGCTTCCACCACAATCGCGCTGCAAGATCGAGCATGGCCGGTGAATGCTGAAGATGGAACGGTCGACATGATGTTTCCTTCTGATGCTGTCTGTGTGGGCCACCTCTCTCCTGACCTGGACTCGGTCGCCGCATCCATAGCAGCATGCGAGCTGTATGGAGGAACTCCGGCAGCAACAGGGGCGTTCAACTCTGAGACGAGGTTTGCCTTGAAGCACTGGGGGGTCCAGGGCCCACAAGCGCTGGAGGACCTGAGGAGGGATGAAGCAGGAGGACGAGGGATGAAGTTCCTGCTAATCGACTTCCAACAGACGACTCAACTTCATCCCTCCATCGCCCACCATGAGGTGGTTGGCGTGATCGACCACCATGCTCTTCAGTCCCAGACGGTAGTCACGTCGAAAGCCATTCCGGTGCAGATCAAACCGTGGGGGAGCGCGGTGAGCTGTGTATGGGGTGTGCTGGTGTGTGCCTGACAGTGAGTGCTTTCAGAGTGCGATCGTTGCCTTTGAGTTCTTCTCCAAGAAGCTGCAGCCCAAGAGGTCTACCATGGGCCTGATGCTCTCAGCCATCCTGTCGGACACCCTGAACCTCCGATCGCCAACCACGACCTCCTGGGACAGGAAGATGGCTCACAGGCTCGCGGAGGAGACAGGGTACCAGAGCCTCGACGAGCTTGCGAGCCTGCAGTTCAAGGCCAAGTCGGAAGAGCTTGCAGCGATGGACCCGGAGGATCTCATAGCCAACGATCTCAAAGTGTTCGAACTTGATGGAAAGAGCTTCCAAGGGAAGCTGGCGATCTCGGTGATCGAGACGACAGATACCGAGCCAGTCCTCGCACGTGTTGAGTCCCTGAGAAGCACGATGGCGAAGATGAAAGCGCATAAGAAGGTGGAGATCATGCTGGTGTTTGTTGTAGATATTGTGCGGTTGAAGTCTGTCGCCATCGTACTTGGGGATGACGAGAGGAGTCTTGTGATGGCCTCGTTCTCCGGAGCAAAGGAGAAGACAAGCCAGCTTATTGACATCGGGCCTAGAGTATCAAGAAAGTCGGACATGGTGCCACCTATCACAAAGGCAATCGTTGATGATGAATGGAGCTCTCATCGAAGTTCGCATAGAGAACTTTGAGAGGCCAAAAGTTCGAGTTCTGTATATTTTTTGTAAAGCGACAAGCAAAACTGTCGAATGCCCCCCGATCTCTATGAGATCACAATGGAGAATCAGCTTCGATTGTTTAGTTGCTCGGTCAATTCACTTCGCCGACAAGGACACGGCTTTGGTGGATCAATTGTGATACCTGTAAGATGAGGTCAACCAATGAGGTCATCTAACCACATCAAGCGGCGGCACACCTGCCACTTGATCCTCTCAGTGTTCATCTCGCGGTTGGGTCGTTCAGTCGCCGTGATCTTGATCATCTTTTTCTTCGGATTGTAACGTGGTCCCGCCTATCCAGCAGGGGTTAGTGCTGAGCTTGTTTGAGGCATCCAGTACCATCTCTATGAGTTTCTTGACTGCTGCATCGCTGAGCCCAAGTTTGAAGGGGAAGATCTCTGCGATAACCTGTGGTCGACAAACGAAAAGTGAAAAGGAGAAAACAATGCGAGGAGTCACAGCTTGAAACAACTTTACCTTCCTGCTCAAAAACTCAGCAGTTTTTTCGTTTCCAACATAGTTCGCATATTGCTTGGTTGTTATATAGATTGCTTTGTCTGGAAAATCCCAGTGTTGCCATTGCCGCGTGCTGGACCCACATAAGAGAAGAAAAAAAAGAAACAGCAACGAAGGTTTAGCAACAAGGGCATCCGACGGCAAAGCAAGGGAGCATCTTACATCAGCTTCGGCATCTTAATTTCCAATTCAGCCCTTTCGATCACCTGATCCAAAGTTTGATCAGTGCCAAGCACACAGGTCAGTGTCGCTTCAATCGTCCTCACTTCTTGCAGCTCCGGGTTCATGTGTCGTGCGAGCTTGTTATAATCATACTGTGTCACAATGCGCGGGAAGACGTTGTTGCCGAAAGATCTGTCATCACAAGATCTCTGAATGAAGCGACGCTGCAGATCCATGTTGGATCTGAAAGCTCTGCAGGACGTCGCAGTAGCTCTGAGAACATTCTGAAGCTGTTACCACATGTCATTTCAAAGTCTCTCCACGCTAGATGAAGGAGGAGAAAGAAAAGAAAGGGGAGGGAGATTTGGAAGGGAATAGAAGAAAACAACAAGCCATGCCATATCAATTCCTTTGGTTCGATATAGAAAGAACACGTACAGAGGAAAGGAGGAGAGGAGAGGAGCAAGTTGGAAGGGTTCAAGTCTGTCACAGGTCAACATCGAGATACCGAGAGGGGGAAACAACATTTCTGGCTACCACGTATCTTTTTCTTCCACCTCATTCCTTCCTAGCCCCCTCCTTTCCCTCCCTTACCCCCTCCTCCCAGCATCCTCCTTACACCAACCTGCTGCATGTCGCTGCTGCTTCTGTCTTCAAGCCACTTACAGGAACTTCTCGAGAGTTGGTAGAACTTTTCGAGTAAATTGAACTTTATCGCAGCCCGGACCGTGCTCGGAGTGACTGGGTCCGGCCCGGCGCCGGGCGGCCCGCGGTCAAACTCATACCGTACAAAAAAACTCAATAAGTCAAGATCGCCGAGTCAAATTTATCCGAATGCTAATCGACCTCAAAAATCCTCGACCACGTGTCACAGCAACTCCCTTGAAAACAATTTGCCATTATAACAGTGACTTGCTCAGAGTCTCAGTGATCGGACCGTCTACTCTGTGACCATCTGGGCCCTCTCCCTTCAAGGCTCCCTCTCCCTCTCCCTCTCCCTCTCTATCTCCCTCTCCCTTCAAGGCTCCCTCTCCCTCTCCCTCTCCCTCTCCCTCTCCCTGGAAGAAAGAAGACC
>NW_005434640.1:324785-380160 GCF_000315625.1 Guillardia theta CCMP2712
CCTCCCTCTCCCTCAGGCTTACTCTTCCTCAACGGTTCCTCTGCCTCTGCGCCTCTTACAGGCTCTTCCTCTGCCTCTTCCTCTGCCTCTGCCTCTCCCTCTCCGAGGCCCTCTCCCTCTTCCGACTTCAGACGACGGTCAAGAGTTGTTGCCTCAGCACACTGAGGAATTCAGTCACGGATACAGCATTCTCTTCAAGGTATTCTCAGACGCAGGATCACTCAGCACCGGCCTTGAAGAGCAATGAGTAGCTATGCTGCTCAAGCAACACTCTACTGATGTTGTGGCAAACGTGGATGAGTCGTCAACCCCTCAAGCTCCAGCACTCGTCCAGAAGGACGGCTGGGATTTCTTTCCCTACTACTTCTGTGCCGAAACTAGGCCGGAGACGAGGAAGAGAGGTGGGAGAGAGGAGGCTGGAACGCGGCTCTGCACCTTGCGGCATCCGCAGCAGTCGCTGGAGGAGCAGCAGCAGGTAGATGTCATCCGGAGAGCTGAAGGCGACTACGTCTGTGTTCACTCCCTCTGCACTTTCATCAATGCAGGGGAATCGACTTCGCTCGCCCTTCGAAACTTGTACATGCAGGGGATCAGCAACTTTGTCAGGGCCATCCCTGGTTCTGTCGTGAGGCTGTCGGAGCTTCATCTATGCCTGAAAGCTCTGGTACGGGCCCTAGATAGAAATTTGCAAGACATGGAGGAGGAGGCCGAGGATCTGCCCTCTGCTTCTCAACTCGAACATGTCAAGTCCTTCCATAGACGGGCAAAGGCTCTCGATGACTTGTGGGACTCCCTGGTGGTCAGAGGAGACACTTCGGTAGCGACGAGTGCTGTAAGTCAACGAGCAGGTTCTTTCAGTGTGATCCGACATTGCTGTCTGGCAGGTACCGTCGATGCTCCCAACAACTTCCACAGCAGCTGGGGGTGATTTTCCTCCAGCAGACGAAGGAGATGAGGAGGAGGAGATGTGCTTCCTGGACTCTTCGAGCTCGGATCCAGAGCCCCAGGACGATGCTGCTGCTGGGGGAGACCTTGTACCGACAGGGTTGAAGTTCCTCGATGGATACGAAAGGAGCTCGTCCGCAAACGAGATTTCACGGATGATATTGAAGTCGCCGCAAGGACATGGTTGTAACCAAGTCTCATGCGTTGTGATCTCACAACGAGTGTTCGTGCCCGTCGACTCCTTCATCGACTTCGTCTCAGACAACGTGGAGCCTTGCCGGAACGAACTGATGGAGCTGATCAAGACAAGTCGTTTTCTTGAAACTGTCATCATAAGCGGAGCTAGCACTGCCGTGATTGCAGCTGAGAACTTGCACAAGGCACTAAAAGATGTGATTCAGGGGATATGGAAGAGATTCGAGGAACACAGACAAGTGATTCAGCTCAACGAGCACTGGGATCGTTGTGCTTTGGAAAGAGAGCAGCTTAGTGTCGACGACGCTGTTGACACGTGTGAGAAGCCTAGCAGCAATGACTCCTCGATTGACCGCCTCCTCCTGAACAAGGGCTGTTTGATTGAAAGTGATAGCCACAGCCCAGAAATAAGCTCGAGAGCTTCAGAGATCAGCGTCCAAGATGACGGGAGGACCCGAAGCTCCAAGTTGAGCATCGAACAAGGACGACATGACTCAGGCGTGAGCATGCTGAGCGATACCTGCGAGTCAGAGTCGGGGGAAGGGGGGCTGTTTCGGGGAAGGAGTTTCTTTCCTGTGGCTGGCGTATGGAGTAGAGTGAGCACACTGGAGCAACGAGTAGAGGAGCAGCACGCGAGGATCAGCAAGTTGGAACGGAAGGTCACGAGAGAAGCGCGAGAGAGCTCGGACAGTGTGGAGCAGGATCCACTCCAGGAGAGGGCAGTGACGAGGAGACGAAGGGAACACTCCTTGACCTCTGAGACGCCATGGCAAGGAGGAGAAGCTGGTAGCGCTACCGACCAGAGCCTGCTCCAGCACCAGTTGCAGGAACGTCAAGCCTTCCGACCATCCTCTTACCTCTCGACCAGCATGTCAAACGCTCTCCATGCGTTACCACGGAGTGAGTTGGGATGAAGTCAGGTGTCAGCTAGTTCCCATGACACTAACATTCATGGCAGGTATCGGGGTTCCACAACCTGGGCTATCAAGCCCGTCGGGGCAACGAGAGACGGGTTTCAGATACTTCGGATCTGGGAGATTCTCGATCTTCTTAGACGAGTTTGACCGCAGTTGAAAGGAGATGAGTTGAGCTACGAAGATCGAACATGAAATCTGTTTGCTACCACGAATGGGTCGAAGGCCGTACGACCCCCCTGTGTTAGGACACAAAGACCAGATGCATGCCAAGCCCACTCATCAACTCTATTGTGATCCTCCCCTCCCCTCTCCTCTCCTCTCCTCTCCTCTCCTCTCCTCTCCTCTCCTCTCCTCTCCTCTCCTCTCCTCTCCTCTCCTCTCCTCTCCTCTCCTCTCCTCGCCTTGATTAGTCCTCTGGGTAAGCCTGTTAGCTGGTTTTCGCGGGAAATTTCTGAGGGTCGTGGCCAAGGGGAAGGGGAGGGTCCACAAGTATAGGGGAGAGGAGGGGTCACAATCCCACAAAGTTGTCTCTAGAGACGGGTGGGGTCATCAGATATGTTATCAATCAGGGGGTAGGGGTAAGGACTCTTACATTCTAAGGTACTGATTGGAGGGGGTGTTGGTGCACAGAACACGGTACGGGTAGTCATTAGGAAAAATAAGGGTGGGGGTTAAGAGGACAGACGGGGGTGGGGTGGGAAAGGAGTGAGCTGTTGGGAAATGGGGGACGACACCATATTGGCTAGAGGGGTAGGGGTAGTAGACACACTTTGTACCGAGGGGGTAAGGTGGTCTCGAAAAGGTAAAACCCCGTCTGGAGGGGTGTTTTGAAGGGATTTTTTTCCTGGAGGTAGCATGGGTGGGTTCGCTTCAGGGGGTGGGGGTTGTCAGGAGCTCCGGTAGTTGTGGGTACTTGAGGTGGAAGGTGGGGTGGGCAGAGGGAGGTACAACTCTGCAGAAAATGTCCGGGAGGGTGCGAGAATGGAGGGAGGGAAGGAGGGAGGGAAGGAGGGAGGGAGGGAGGGAGGAAGTCAGGAAGGCAGAAGCAAGAGAGGAAGAGGGGACCAGGGTTGAGAACTAGGGACAAAGGAGTAGGAAGAAGGAAAAGAACAAGGAAAGGAAAAGAGGAGCTGGGGAGGGGGCTGGAAGACAAAGTGGGTTGTGTAATGCTCACTTTGAGATTCTTTCGCGCAGGACAGGAGATGGTTACGAGTCCGACCATGCAGGAGCCAAACTCCACCCTCCACTCTCCGCGTTACAGCGACTTCATCCGCGAGCCCTCTTTCGCCAGCTCGATGGGCTCTGTCAGCTGCCTTGAGAGGTCAATCCTGTTGAAGATGGCGAACCTTGTGAGATGCAAGCTTGCGATCGAAGCGTTTCCGAGGAAGAACGCCTCCACCCTGTACGAGATCTCTCTTTTCTCTGAGGATGGGAAGTGCATCGCAAAGGTTGGGAAGGCGAGAATGAGTCAGGGTGATGACTGACAAGGCTGAAGGTCAAGAAATCTTACAAGGAGTTTCAGAAGCTCGAGAGGTGATGAGCAGAGGTTTCACGTGTCAGTGTTGTCTACTCACGTGTAGGAAAAGGCTCCTGTGTGAAAAGTACTTCTACCTTCCTTCCAAGATCAAGGTTTGCGACCCGCCTTCCTTCGCACCCCACCCTTGATGCCGCTACCTTCTCCTCAGAACAAAACCCCTATGGTGAAATCGTCCAAGAGGCAAATTGTTGAGAAGAACAAGCAGCTTATCATGTCCTTCATCTCGTACACAGATCTCCCTGTCCTCTCCCCCCGTGCAGGCTGATGGAAATCCTTGTAGGACGCTGATCAGCAAGGAGCTACTCGTCACGGACGCGGATATACAGCATTTCCTCTCCCTCCCTGGCAATCAAACCCAACCTTCTTGCAAGTTCTCGGAGATCGTTCCCTCCTTGAAGCTCGTGAGTCGCGGTCTTCCTTGACCTCCCCCCCCGCAGTGACGGCTGGAACATGTCAGGCGCTGGAGCATGAGAAGGTCGCGGCAGAGGCGGCAAGGAGGGATGTGAGTGGTGTATGCTGCATGATGCTGTTACTCTCATCTCAGAACAGTAGCTTCCATCCTTGTCGTGTGTTTGTTCGTGATGACACCAGTGACAAGACGAACAATCAGTGCAGAGTTGATCATTTCATGTTCATCACTGCTTCCCCTCTCATCTCCCTGCTGTTCCTCTCTCATCCCCTCTTCGTCTTTCTCCCTCTCGTCTCTGAACGGCCGACAGGCACAGCAGGAGAGGCTGCGATGGGAGCAGCAGTCGCAAGATCTAGAGGAGATGAGGATGCACAGCCATGTCGCCAAGCACATCTCAGAGGTGAAGGAAGAGAAGGAGGAGTTGGGCTGGAGGACGGGAGAGTGAAACCTTCGCTTGCTGCGTTTCCAGGAGATTATGCTGGAGCTTGAGAGAATCAAGATCGAGGTTGTTGAGATCGCAAGTCACTTGTCCATGGATCTGCAGGTAGAGACGGGAGGTGCTGGGACGAAACGATTTCCTGCTCCCATACTCCGGCATCTTTGATGTTTCCTCTCCCCATCCTCTTCCTCCTCTCCCTCCTTTCCTTCTCGCCACAGAATCTGCTCTCTGCTCTACTCAACTAATCCGTTTTATCCAACCGAACCCACTTCCGTGTTCTCCTGCATCCCTGCTCTGCTCCTCCCCGTTCCCCATCCCTTCTCTCCTGTCACAGTTCCCCTCTCCACCCTTCCTGATTCGATCTGGAAGGATCTCGAAAAGAAGCGATCGCAGCAACACACGTTCTTTCAAAGGAAAGCAGTAAGTGTGCTCCTCTCTCCCTCTTACCCTCCTCTCTTGATCCCCTCCCTTCCTCCCATCTCCCCTCCTTCGCTCCTCCTCCTCCTTTTGTCCTCATCTACTCCTCCTCTTTGTCTACCTTGTGCTCCGCCCACTGACCGCCTTCGGCTCGATAGGAGGAGGAACTCGGAGGCAACTCGGATCTTGACTCCTCATCCTCCCGGACCGGCTCGACGACGGCAAGTCTTCTCCTGCCCTGCCATGACGCAAAGTTGATTCTGCTCTGATCCGCAGGTGAGAGAGGCGGCGGAGGAACCCGACGGCCTTTTCGACTTGGGCATCTCTCCTATCAGGTGAGATTCCTTACAAGTGAGTTTCAAGTCAGAGTGAACGGTCGATGTAGAGTGCCAACAGACGAGTCCTTACACCAACAGAACCAGGTTCTCTCCCTCCTTCCTCCTCCTCCTTCTCCTCCACCTCTCTTCCACGCTAGTCCCCTTCTGCTACCCCGTCCCCTCTCGTCCTCGACGGCCTTCTATCCTCTATTCCCCACAAGAGGCCCTCTCTCCTCTCTCCTCTCTCCTCTCTCCTCTCTCCTCTCTCCTCTCTCCTCTCTCCTCTCCTGTCTCACATGGAAGTAATCAGGAGCTTCGTCACGTCGTCTCAAACTTGCGCACAGATATCGAGCTCCTGTCTCACGTACGCTATGACCCGCCATCCTTTCCTCTCCCCTACAGTCCTCCTCTACTCTCCTCTCCTCTACTCTCCTCTCCTCTCCTCTCCTCTCCTCTCCTCTCCTCTCCTCTCCTCCCCTCCCCTCCCCTCTCCTCCTGCTGCACTCTCATCCATCCGGCCTGCAGAGGATAGCAGATCAGAGCAGGGAGATCATGGAGCTGGAAGAGAAGGTCCGATCGGAGGTAGGAGGAAGCGACAGCGACTCGAGGACGGTAAGAGCTCTTCCTGCCGCTCCCTCCTCTCACCCGCCCCTCCAGTCTTCCTGCGACCATGAAAGTTGGGACGACCCGATGGAGACGCAGGAAAGGAAATCTCATCTCGTTTGAGCTTTCAGTGCAAGTCCTCCGTTTGTCTTCCTTTGCAATCTCCATTGTCCTCCTCTCTTCCCCCTCCCGTCCTCCCTCCTCCCTCCTCCTCCTCTTCCCGCCCTCTGCCCGCCTGTCTTCCTCCTCCTCCTCCTCCTCCATTCTCTCAAATCTTCAACTTCATTGTCTTGTCTTTACCATGTCTTCTAGTCTTCCATACATATCTTTGTCTTTGCTCGTCTCAAAACATCTTGGAATTCTTATCTGCAGTACAACAGATTTTCCACAATGAGGATGAATTCTACACTTCTCTTGACTTCACGGTGCGTGCAAGTCAAGTACATACAAGCAGCTTACAGACCTGCAGGAACAAGTTGGATTGGGCCTCGTGCTTGAGCGAGGTGAGGCGACGTGAACCAACGAGCACCAGGAGGGAAGGGAAGGGATAGAAGGAGAGGGGGAGAAACGAAAGGAAATGAGAAGGGGATGGCAGAGGATTGAAAGAGGGGGAGAGGAGGGGAGAGGAGGGGAGAGGCAGGGGAGAGCAGAGCGAGTAGTCAAAGAGTGTTAGGCAGCAGAGGTGGGGAGCTGAGATGGCGATGACGATGTAGCAGACGAGGAGGGGAAGCTGCGGGTCAAGAGGAAGCTCAGCGATCAACCGCATGTCAGTCCGAACAACCCTTCCCTCCCCCCCTTCTCGTGCTCCTCCTCCTCGTCGTCGTCCTCGTCCTCGTCGTCGTCCTCGTCGTCCTCGTCGTCCTCGTCGTCGTCCTCCTCCTCGTCCTCCTCCCCCCCCCCTCAGTGCCGCCCCCTCGCTCCCTCCTGTTGAAACGGGTAACGCAGGTTAACCTGGACGACGAGGTCCTTCAGCTGGACGGGGAGGAGCTGCAAGGGAGGTCAGCGGGGGAAGTTCAGAGACTGTGCGAGGGGGAGGAAGGAAGCGAAGTGAAGCTGAGAATTCGGAGATTCCAGCTGAACCCCTTCGACGAGCCGCTGGAGGTCGAAGTTGTCGTTACACGGAGGCAACTTGGAGGAGCGGGAGCGGGAGCAGGAGCAGGGGCAGAAGGAGCGGCAGCAGCTCCAGGAGAAAAGGAGGACGACGACGATGGCCAAAGGAGCACTAGCTCCTCCCAGATTTCCGATCTGATAAAATTCACCTGAGATTTCTCAGGAGGAGCAGGAGGAGGTCAGATAGCTGGCGTGTAGCATCCCTTGTACTTTATATCACTGTGACACTAGAAGAGCTGAAAAAGAAACTTTGTTCGATGGTCTCCAGCAGAGCCCGCGCTGACCAACCGCTCACCCTCCTTCTCTCCAGCTCACAGTCAGCTCAGAGCTGGTTGAAGGACGCCTGGCTCCTGTTCTCCTCATCATCATCCTCCGCCATCAGGTTCACCGCCAGCAGCCTGTCCCCCTCCCGCAGGCCGCTCTGGTACCCGATCCCCCCCTGCTTGATCCACTTGATCCTCGTCCCCTGCTCGTTGCTGTGCAGCTGCATTCCCAGCTCTCCTCCTCCTGCCTCGAGCTCGAAGCTCTTGACTCCCTTGTCTCCTCGCGCCACCAGCACCTGCACCTTCTGCCCCGCAGCCGCCCTCCTCCACGTCTCCGAGAAGGCTCTGCTCAGCCGGACAGCAGGGAAGGAGGAGGCCGTTGACGAGGCCCTGCTGAGCATGGAGCCGCCGAAGGACGCGGCGGCCCCGGCGGCTGACATGGCCCTGGACAAGGACTCGAGAGGGTTCTCGATCCGGAGGGAGGAGGTAGAAAACGTCCGCTCGATCTGCCCGAGGGACGAGCGGCCCGTCGGTTCCTTGAGCAGGAGCAGCCAGTGTTCCACCCCCTCCCGCCTGGCCCCCAGCAGGTGAAAGCCCTTCGTGCTCTCCTACTGCAATGTCAGCAAGAGTCGAGCTGGAAACCAGCTGGGGGCGGCGAGCTTACCTTGAAAGAGTGCACGACGTCTTCCTCCGAGAGTTCCTTCACCTTCCGCTGCCCAAGACCCACGATCAGATCCCCGACACAGAGCCCAGCAGAGGCCGCGGGGCTGCCCGGGTCGCAGCTGGAGACGACCGCAGCTGAGAACTTCCCCCTGCGGATGTGGATACCAAGATCTTTGATCTTGCCCTTAGGGAGGTGCACGACAACTTTGACAAGAGGGAAGGAGGAGGAGGAGGAGGAGGAGGAGGAGGAGGGAGTGGGGAGAGAGGGCCCCGGCTGCTCTTCGCGGAGGACGAGAAAGACGAGGAAGGGGTTGTGGGACTCGTAGGAGGCCTCGAGAGTCTCCAGGAGGATGTAGCTGGAGATAGCTTCCTTCATCTCCCTTGAGCTCGGCGCCTCCAAGACCTTCCGGGGAAGAGACGTCACTTCTTCCCCGAGCTTCAGGCCACTGGTGCGGCTGCCGTCGGCGATGTCGAGGACGACGAGTCGGCCGTCGGAGGATCGGATAAGGTCGATTCCCAGCTGCTGGCACTCGATGCGCACGGGGTTTGACAGGGGAACGTGCGGAGAGGCCTCGGAAGCAGTGAGGGGAGAGGCTCCTTCCGGAGGAGGAGAAGAGCGCTTGCCCAGACTCCCGTCGTCATCCGAGTGGACCTGGAGGGCTGGAAGCGCTTTCTGTCGCTGAAGGAGAGCTCGAGAAGGAGGATAGGCTGAGCTGGCCTCGTGCCCGGGCAGCCGCTGCATCATCAGAGCATCCTTCCCTTCCACATCCTCCTGCTCTGCCCCGAACGCTCCTTGGCCCTTGTCGCTTCCCCCGGAACGAGTAGGGTGGATCACCTCCTCAAGGATGCTACTCATCGTCACCTGCGGATCTCTCGCCCATGACACGTTCTTCGGTGTCCTGCCAGGCCCTGACAGGCTCGTCAGAGGAGCGAAGGATGTGGAGGACGGCTCGGAGACAGCTGAAGGGGGAGGGTCCCGAGGCTTGGGCTTCTCCGGTTGGCTCCCTCTGAAGGAGTAAGCAGCTCTCTTCCTCTCCTGCTGCTCCTGATAGAAGAGAAGGTCCTCGTCCGTCGCATCGTCTGTCTGCAAGTCCCTCAAAGAGCCGCGGGTGAAGCTGCTCAGCTCCGGCTGATCCAGGTACGCCACAAGCTTCTGGCGGTGGAGGAAGCTGAGAGCAATCACGTGCTCGAGAGCGATGATCGCGCGCCTGTTGCTGAGCATGCTCGTGACGCACTTGAGATTCTTGCACATCCTCATGTCCTCTTTGATCTGCTTCCTGCTCTCCTGCTTCGCCCAGTGACCGATGAAGTTGATGAGCTCTTCCCTCGAGTTGCAATGAATCACTTCTCGATGCGTCAGGTTGGTCAGGCTCTCCTTGTACTCCTGCAGCAGCTTCTTCGACCTGTCTGTCTCCAGGTGCTGTGACAAGCCTCTCGTCTCGTTCAGCGGAGAGTATCGAGAGGCAAAGATCTCAGAGAGTGGCTGGGAGGAGCCTTCACGCAGCAGCTCCGCTTGCAAGCTCTGAACACAGAGGGGAGGTATCAAGATCTGGATCTCACGCTCGAGCAGCAGGTAGGGAGGTTTCTCCTGGCACATCTTTCTGATAGCATCGAAGACATCTCTAGGGCTCCCCTCCCTCGAGAAGAACACGTTCAGTCGGACTTTGAAGCAGCCGCCCTCGTCGGGGTCCACCGAAGAAACAAAGATGGCGTGGATGGGCAGCGAAAGGCTCTTCGCCACCCCCTGGGAAAACTCGTGGACCGACGACCTCATGAAACTCTCAGCATCAAGACCGCAAACAGTCAAGGTGACCCTGATAACCTCGTTGCCCTCTGTCTTAGCCGAGCTCGCCCTTGACTGGATTGTGTGCTCGTACCCGCTCAAGACGCTGTTTGTCTTGATATCAGCTGAGGGTCTGTTGAGAGCTCTGTTCAAGTCGTCGATGAGCTTTCTGTTCTGCTCTTTGATGTTGTCAAGGTCTATCTTGTTGAGCTCGTCTTGCATCGAATAATACTTCAACGAGCTGTTTACATTTGCATCCAAGGCATGTAGAACAGAGCTGCTGTAGCTAGTGCCCTTGGCATCTCCATCGCTGTATTTCTGCCTGTAGCTGTGAACGGGCTCGTTGGTGAAATCGACGACATCTCTTGCTCTCACTTCCGCCTCCTCCACCCTCGTCCCCTTCAGCTGCTGCAACTCGTCCCAGATCAAGTCCGATGTCGACCTTGATCCTCTTGCCTTCCACGTCGACTCTCCATCCCCTGCCCTGCCGCGTGTCTCGGCACGATCCTCTCTCCTGCTGCTCGTGCTCTCACCTCCTCCCATTCCCTTCGCTCTCATCGCCATTGTCGCTCGCCTCACTTCCTCCCGCACGTTCATTACTGACCGCTGCTTGGATCACCCCCGAGTACCCCTGAATCTCCCATGCAAAGGACCCCTACAGAGCCCATCGAAGAGATGTCAAAAGTTTGATGGATCGGACTCAGAACGTTGAAAACCGTCGAACAGTCGGCGCTCATCAGACGGTTACTGTCCGATCGGGCTCAGTCGCGGGGTGAACTTCGACGGCTGTTGTGCCCGGCCGGGCCTGCCCATTATGGCATGGTGCTGTCCCATTGTGACTCAGGCTGTGCGACAGTTCCAGCACTGGCACAGCGGCAGGGTCACTGAAGCCTCCGAGCTCAGTCCTCGACCAGACCTGCCTCACCTTAACTTTGAGTAAAGAGTCCCACTGTCAGTGACAAAATCCTCCGATCTCATCTCACCGCACGCTTAGTTTACTCAAAGTTAAGTTAAACTTAGCCAATAAGACGC
Organism: Guillardia theta CCMP2712; assembly: GCF_000315625.1. NCBI lineage: Eukaryota > Cryptophyceae > Pyrenomonadales > Geminigeraceae > Guillardia > Guillardia theta. The sequence goes on from NW_005434640.1 coordinate 335,416, forward strand.
CTACCAGGGCCTGCTCGCCCGGGCGCCCGGGAGCTGCCGCCGGCGCCGGGCCCGGGACTCCGTGACTGACAGTAGTGGTCCGGCTCCCTTTGTAGTGCCCTGGAGAGAATATGGTTGCTGCTCCTTTCGCGAGCCACTGGGCGGGGAGCAAGAGAAGTACCCTACAAGGAAGACGAGCTCAGACGATGAGAGGGCAAGTACCGGACTCCTCGAGGATCGCTGCATAACATCTCTTGAAACCCATCGTTAACCTTTGATTTCACGGGCGATACCTTGTTCCCTGCCTTCGCTGTTTTCCTTAGCTCAAACAAGCTTCATCGCACCATGTCTTTGCGGCTGACCGACACTCAACGTGAAGCCCTACGAGAAGCTGCAGATTCCTTCATCCAGGTGAGGGGAACTAGACGCGGAACGCTCCTCCCTTACATGAGCTGAGCGATAGGGGCTGGAGGATGTAGAGGACAGGCTTTGGGACCTCGAGGCAGCTCAAGTCGCGTCTGTGCTCGGACAAGTGCTGGGAAAACTCGGCGAGGTGTCAAGCTGGAGAGGTCGAGAGACTCGAGCTGAGCTACTGGCAGGTACTCGGCTCCTTCAAGGAGAAGCTGCCGCAAAGTTCGGAGCAGCGTCGCAACTTTGTGAGAGAATCCCTTGCCCTGTCCCTGCTGAGGTTTGCCAATCCTTCCAGGCCAAGCAGTACATCGAGTCCTGTGTGCAACTCCGCAACGACAGCAGCGCTGAACCGCTGGAGGACGACATGTTGGTGAGTCTTGCGGGGGCGTCGGGAGGAAGAAGTGACCTGCATGACAGATAGAGGAGATGATGTCGTCTTCTGTACTAGAGGCCGACGAGGCTCGACTGTAAGCGACGAGCTCCCATGACACTGACGGGTTGTGTGCAGCAATCGTCGTTGCTTGCGGAGATGAGAGGCATCAGGCAAAGAATGAGGAACCGGTCAGGCTGTCAGCACAGCACTAGTTAAGTTTCTTGACGGGTTCACAGGATGGCAGAGGAGTGGACGGAGGAGACGCAGAGATCGGCGGAGGAGGACTTTGTGCGGCAGATGATGGTGCTAGAGACGATCATCGAAGAGTTGAAAGAGACCATCACCTCGATCGACGAGGAGGACCTCGTCCAGATGGCCCAGTTTGGTATCTCGTTTGCTCGTTATGTGACCACCACCGCTCGAAAGACTCTAGAGCGGACGGCGGAGATGGCGCTGGATCAGAATGGTGGAAACATACAAATCTCTGATCGCTTTGAGATGATCGAAGAGGAGGGCGATCGGCAGCGATCTAGTCAGGGTCGGTCAGCGATGGCGAGTACTGCAGAGACCGAGCAAGCGGAGGACAGAGATCAGAGCTCTCGCAAGCACAAGAGGAGGAGAAAATCTAGAGCTCGGAGATGTGGAAGGATTCGCTTGATCTGGCCTCCTGTGCGTGCCCAAGTGGTGCAGAGTTTCGTCCCGATGTATCAGCGAGCATTGGTACCCGAAAGTCACGATCCCTTGAGCTTTGCAGTGATGTGGCTTGCCTTGATGTGCTTTATACCTCTCCTCTTGCTAGCGGTGCTTTCAGTGCCGCTGCTGGTCATGGACGAGATCCTTCAGGCGCTCTACAACAAGCTGAGCGGGCAGCTGTCAATCATCGCGGAGGGCGAGGAGGTCATGTTTGCCCTGGTGAGTGCAGGCTGAAGGTGATAGGCCGGCAAGGGGTTGACAATAGGATGTCGCAGTGGAACGTAGGAAACGCTTGGTACATGCTGGGCAAGATCACAGTGAAGCAATCATATAGGCTGTTCAAGCGGCAGTGGGACAGGGCAAGAAAAAGTCCCAACGGCACTGCTGAGGTATGGAGGCGGGATGGAACGAAATTTGTTGAGCTACGTTTGACAGTTCATCAAAAGCTGTTTTGAGCTTGTCGCGAGGAAGGCGTCAGAGGCAGCCATCACCATCATCAGAGACCCTCTCGCTCCAGTTCGTCTGACCAGAGGTGACGGCCCAGCTTGTTGCCCGGTTGACATAGAGGGATGACAAGGAGGCGGCAGGCTTTGCTGAGACGCTATGGAGCCAAGTGCAGAGCTACCGCTCATCGTTCCATTGAGCCGCCAGGTAACGTAGTCTCGGAGGCTACTAGAGCCTGCCAGGCTGGTCGGGACCGTCTGTGCGGGCGCACGCCGCCGTACGGTGAGTAGCCTCAGTGAAGAAAACCACTGAGTGATGATCATTGTGCGACGGCTCTGGCCCCGGCAGCTCGCCGCGGCAGCATTTTCGTATTGAACAGCAGTAAAAAGTGAACAGTGCCTTTCAGTGTTGAGTAACTTTGAAACTTTCAAGGGTTTTGGTTTTCAGTACATCCGGTCCGTCACAAATTTCAAAGATGCAAATGAGCAAGAGTTATCATAATTATACATAATATCTGATGCAAACCTAATGATTTATGTATAATTATATCGATGCGTAGAGTCGACTTCAAAATTGGAGTTTTACAGCAGGCAGCATGGCGAAGAATCTGAGCGTGCTTGTCCTGCTGGGGGTGAGCTGGTCCCCCTTGTGCTGGGGTTGGTTGCCGCCCCTACCAGGCAGAGCATGTCAAAGTTTATCAGGCCCAGCCATGATGCTTCCTGCGGGAGCCAGCAGCCATCGCTATGCAGCATCGTGCGTCGGGAGAGAGGGTTGCCGTTTGAGAATGTCGGGATCGCCGAAAGAGACTCCGTTGACGGATGAGGAGTGCGACATCCTCGACCTGCCTCGAGGAACCAAGTTGGTCGGGGAGATGAGTGACATCATGAAGGCAAAGCTCGACGGAAGCAAGACGGTGGGTATGACATGGTGCTGCTTGAATCAGCAATAACAGTAGTGATGATGCAGGGAACTTACGAGAAAACGAACCAACTTAGATACTTTCAAAACGAGAAGTTCCGCAAGGAAAACTATTTTGGCAAGCAGAAACTGGTGGTGAACGCTAAACGCATGGCGGCGAAGGTGCGCAGAGCAGAAATCGAAGCCAGGATGGACGCTGGGTATACGTATGAGCAAGCAGGTAGCAACTCATCTCCTTGATAGCTGCAGCATCCTAACCTTTGCTGTCCCTCTTAGTTGCAGAGGTGGATGCAATCATTCAGGCGTCCAACGAAGGGCTCGAGCCTCCCCCAGTGGCTCCTCCGCAAGGCGCAAAGCCTGTCGATTCGGTGTTGAGAGAACTTTTCGCAACCATCGATCGGGACTCGAGCGGATACATCACAGCCGGAGAGATTGCTTCTGCCTTCACCAAGCTCCGAGGTCAAGATGCGGATCAGAATCAAGTCCTTCAGGTCTGACTCGCCCAGCTATTGTTCGAGCTGTCGTTGAAACTCAAGATGTGGCAGGATACCTATGCGGTCTTGACGGCCATGGACATAGACATGAACGGGTATGTCGACTACGAGGAGTTCAAGGAAGCAGCAGAGCTGTTTGTCGAGACAGCTTCAGGTACACAGCCTGTGAGGAAGCAGAAGCAGGGGATGAGCCAAGCTTTCGGGTGGTTGTCAAACATCTTCAAGAAGTGAACAACACGTTAACACGTTTTCACTTCAGCTCGATGTCTTACGGTATGTAGGGGACCAGAAAATTTTATTTATTCTTGGCAAATTTGCTTGTGGTTGTATTTTTTTTTGACCTACAATGAGGATTGTAAATCGGAAACAAGTATGATGAATTGTGATTGCAATGTTGTATTAGAAGTCGCTTTGAAATCCGTGGCCATTTCGTGCTTGCTCAAGGCCGACACATCGATAGTGGAAGTTGCATGATGGCAGTCAGCCCTATACTGTTGGTCAGCTCTCCTGACTTCTACTAATCCTACCTCATACCATCATCCTGATGTTGATTTTGCATGTTCACGATGCAAAGAATAGTGAGTTAGCCACAGGGATCGGAATTTCTTGTACTGTTTCAGCTTAGTCTGATCGCTGCATCAAAAGCGGGATCGAAACTTAATGTCTCTATCAGTCAAGAGCACGTGACATGTGTATCATTGATCAAACTAGAACCATCCTGTATGCCACGACAAGACTGCGAAGGCAGACAACACAAGAAAGTCGTAAGGAGGACAGCTGTGATTCGAGTTGCTGTTTCTGATGACAAAGCTCTGCACCGATCGTGCAGACTTCTCAGCACTCTTGTCGCATGAGCTGCCTCGTGCTGCCGACTCACAGAGCCACGGTCAGGCTTCAAATGATTTGCAGTATTACACTCCAATGGCAGGCCGCCAGGGCTGCGCTGACTGCTACTATCAGCAGCCCGTGGCTTCGGTGATCAGGGATGTACTCGGCAGCTCCCTGCTGTGAGTGCAGATGGACTCGCCGTCGGAGGCATCCGTTGAGACTCGGTTTGACCCGGGGGACTTTCAACTGCCGTCCCTGGAACTTGCGGCCGCTCTTGAAAGGTGATCTGATTTGTCGCACATGACGGCACCGGTGTATCCACAAAGCTCCGCGCGCACCCGCTCACGTTGCACAGCTGCATCGTACACCTGTCGTTGTCACCGACAGGTGTCTCGTCGCCAATGTATCCGTTCTTACACGCGCAGTCGAAGCATGGTACCGTCCCTGATCCCTTCGTCGCAACTGCAGTGCCTGTCCAAAATGAGGTCAAGAAAGTGTAGCTCTTGTTATCGGATTGCAGCGCCGCGATGATCTCCTCCACCCTGCTCGACCTCACTCCGTCGTACACTCCTCTGCTCACCGACGCGTCTACTGCTCCTGTCCGCCACTCGCACAGCTGGGGGGTCTGGAAGCTGTACTGCAAGGAGGTGTTGGAAAAGTCGATGCTGTAGTCTTTGTTGAGCACGTCGGAGTAAACGAGCTGCCAGCTGGCGGTCGAGTCGTAGTTGGCATTGAGGCAGGTGTAGTACGTGTAAGGCGCCGAGCACCTGAAGGATGGAACATAAGCATACTGGAAGTCATTCGATGATCCAGTGCGGGGGTATGACTGTAGGTAAGTCTCAAGGATCCCAGTGTTGTCTCGTAAGGTCACGGCAGTACCATCATTAGATCTCGATTCATAGAGGACGCCAGGCTGCTGGAACGAGAACACCAAAGCTGGGTTGAAGAATCCGGAGAAGTTGAAAACTTCACATGCCTTCCTGCCAGGACAACCTGCATACCATGTGCCAGGGGCCTGAGAAGGCAGTAGACAAGGAGGAGAAGCCACAAGAAAGGAGGAAAAGGACGGGGAAAGAGAGATCGCAACGCATTGCAGTAGTGCAGTTTTTTCGGTCCCAGCAGTAGCCCGGCAGACTCGGAGAGGTCAAGGCCTTCCTGTCCTTCGCTGCTATCTTTGTCCTCAGTGCGCACAGTTAAGTGAAGGCATACTGAGCCAAGTTTGGGTCGGACCGTACCGTCCGGCGGACTCAGTCCGATATACCGTCAGCCTCCCGGAGGCTCGGATCCGATCGGACCGGCGGAGTCGGATCCGGTGACTGCTTTCCGTTTCTATCCGTTACATTTTAGCTGTACGACGTTTCATTGCCGTTGTGGAATGGTGGGGGCGGCGGGATGGAGGAGCGACGCGTAGAGGATGATCTTGCATGGGCACGAGGAGGTGAGGGAGGGCTGCCTGACGTTGTTCATCGACCATTGCTCTCTCTCTCCTGCCCTCTCCCGCTCTCCTGCTCTCTCCCGCTCTCCTGCTCTCTCCTCTCTTCTGAAGCCAAGCTGACTTTGATTGGGTAAGGACTTGTTGAAGTGGAGCTGTAAGTTCTGCAGAATCGGGACAGGGATCAACAGCACACACAAGTATTCTCATACGCCTCTTACACCCCTTCATGCCTTGCAACTCTTACACCTTCCTCTTCTCGTGCATCTCTTGCACCTTTCTCTCAAAGTTTTCTGACACCTCCCCTCCCATGTCCGGACTGATCTTCACTTCCCTCAACAGATGTCAAGTCCTCGTGAGCCCATCATCCTTGACCATCAAATGGTGGTCGGGACCTATGCAGAGAGAAAGGAAATTTTTAGCCAAGAACATTTTGCGTGCCAGGTGCTGCCGAATTTTTGTGTGTCATGTTGTTGACTGTTGCGAAGCTCGTTTGAAGAGGACAAGTTCAGAGTGATCGTGCACATCTTGACCACCCCAGACTCCAATGGAGAATCAGGTGAAGAAATTGCTTGCGGGTCGGGAATTTGAAGGTGAGCTGAGCGGCGGCTCAACTCATGACAGAGTACAAGCAATATGAGGTTCACAGCTTCTCAACTCCAGACGGCATCGAAACTTTCTCAGCGGCTGGTCAGTTTGAAGCATGGCTCCTGTCATCCCCTTGACTGATGTCTCGTTTGCAGTGAACGCCGTGGCCTTTTCAGCAAGAGGAATCAGCGGCAAATGCCTTGTTTTCATCAACCCCATCTCTGGGACCAGGAGTGGGCCGAAGCGGTTCCGCCTCGTCGAGCCCTTGTTCAAGCTTGTGGGTGTGGAGTGCAACGTAGTTGTCACGACACATCACGGGTATGCGGCAGCCCCGTTCACTTGAAGCATTCTGATCTTGTTTCCTGTTAGCCACGCATCCGAGATCGTGTCGAAGGTGGACATCGACCAATACTCGGCGATCATCAGCGTGAGTGGAGATGGGACGCTGAACGAGATCTTCACTGCTTTGATCTCCCGACATGATGGCGCGAAAGCGATCTTGAAACCTGTCGGTGAGAGCCGGGGACCTGAAGGATCGGCAACTTGCTGATGCCTTGCAGGGATCATTCCTGCCGGCTCTGAAGGGACTTTGGCTAAGATCTCCACCTTCTTCAACTCCTATGCAGCTGCGTACATCATCCTGAAATGCCACGAGGTCTCCCTTGTCCCAATTGTCCTCCTGCTGAATCTACCCCTCTGCTACTTCAGCTTTACAACCTTGACTAAACCTGTACTTTGTTTCATCCCTTGCCCTCGATCCTCCATTTTCTCCTCTGCCTCCCTTACTCCCTTCTGTCTCTTGTTGTGAAGTCTCCTGTTACAGATCCGGCCATTGGATGTGTTGCGGATTGTGCAGCAGGATATCACGATGTTTAGGTTGGTTGCTGATGGAGCAGATATCAACGGTTCTGCCTTGACTTGATCAGCAGTGTCTGTGGGGTTGGATGGGGCATCCCAGGGAAAGTTGCAGAAGAATCCGAAAATGTGAGCTGATGAGGTGATTGCGACCCGTTTTCTCTTTGACTGGTTCCAACTGCAGTTGAGGAGCACGTATGGGCGCTCTCGCTATGCAGTCAGCGCAATCAAGGAAATAATCGCGTGGAAAGGCTGCAAGGGAACGCTAGAGGTGAGAAGGAGGGAGGGAGAGGAAGGAGGAGAAGGAGGAGGAGCAGGGAGAAGGGAACGTGACGAAAGTAGATGTGGAAACTGAGTTGCGGTGGCAGGTGCTGCCAGCAAGGGAGAGGCCTCTTTGTACCTGCGGGCCGAACTGCCTCCGATGTCGGTCAGGAGCAGCGATAGCGGCGAAGATGGCCCAGGAGGAGGAAGTGGATCCGTATCAGGGAGGGATCAAGATTGCGGATGGGATGTCAATGTCGAAGCTGGTGGCCCGGATCCCCAAGTCGGACTGCGCTAAGGGGAAGAAGGAGGAGAGAGAGGAGGCGACTGAAGAAGCCTCTCCGACTCTAGAGTGCAGCATGTTCGAGGACACTCGTGCCGAGGGCAGCGAGGCTGTGAAGGATGGCAGCCCTGTGCTGAAGCGAGAGGAAGAAGCAAAGTGGTCAAAGTCTGTTGAAATTTTGGCCTCGAGGGAGATCTCGGGACAGTCTGAGAGCGATGGCCGCGAGCAAGTCGTACAGGACGAGCAGAAGACTGAACAAGAATCACAAGCCGCTCAATCGAAAGAGGCGAGACCTCCAACGTTGCAGGTTACAGAGAAGGAAACTGTTGTCCTACCTCGTGAAGATGAATCTGGGGCGGAGCAGGAACCGCAGCCGCAGCCGCAGCCGCAGCCGCAGCCGCAGCCGGAGAAGGAAGACGAGCACGAGCACGAGCACGAGCACGAGCACGAGCACGAGCACGAGCACGAGCACGAGCACGAGCACGAGCACGAGCACGAGCACGAGCACGAGCACGAGCAGGAGACGGAGACGGAGCTGAAAGAAGAGCAGGAGCAGGATCTGGTGCGAGATGAGGGACAGGAGCAAAGGCAAGACGAAGGAGGCGAACAGTTGCCTAAGCGGGAGGATGGACTGCACGCGGATGGGGAAGAGGTCGAGAATCGGGACGACGAGACGAAGACGAACGGGGAGCAGGGGGAGGCCTCAAAAGCTCGCGAGGGCGATGGAGGATCGCAAGACCCGCAGGAGGCTGGTGAGAGATCAGGAGGAGCGCAGAAGAGCGATAACGAGCACGAGGGAGTGGCGAGCTCAGAAAAGGGGCAGGAGGAGGTCGGGGGAACAGAAGCTGGCGTCCGCTCTCACGTGGCAGGGGAGGAGGTCGGTGTTGATAGCAGCGGGCTGGGGAAGGGGCAGAGATTTGAAGATTGCATCTCGCCCGAGAATAGCGTGACGCACTTGATGGGGGTGGAGGATGAAAACTCTTCGGAGGATGTCAAGATCGAGTACGGGGTTTGCGTGGTCTGCGGGACAGAATTTTCAATTTTCCTCGAGTCTGTTCCACAGGTGAGATTGCAGTCATGATGGGGAAGGGATGAGGAAGTTTATTATCGTGTGGAGGAGCTGTCTAGTGAAGACATTGGCTGTTTGCGATGCTGATGCTGATGCCGATGCTGATGCTGATGCCGATGCTGATGCTGATGCTGATGCTCATACTGGCTCTTGCAATTGATTCTTCTCTTTGCTGCTCCTTATCTCTTCCTCATGCGTGTTACGACCAGCCTTGTCCGCGTTGTGGTCGACGAAGACGAAAGTCGGACGAGTTTCGAAAGTTTGAAGGAAAAGAGTACGACTTTTTTGCGACAGCAAACAATGAAACCGGGGAAGGTAAAGAGCGAATATAAGTTCGTGTAGCAACAGCAGTAGCATCAACCTTGGAGTAGTAGTAGGAGGAGGTGGTGGTGGCGGTGGTGGTGGCTGTGGCTGTAGCTGTGGCTGTAGGTCGGCTGCTCTCAGGGAGGGATACAAGGACAGGATGGGTAGGAAGAGTTTTCTCCATGCTGACACAGAAGTTTTCTATTCAGCATCATCAGGGCTTGTAAGCATCAAAGGAGGAGTCATTGCGGTGCCTCTTTTTCCTCCTCCTCCTCCTCCTCCTCCTCCTCCTGACTCTTCCTCGCAGATCCGACGGGCGTCTCAGGAATCCGAAATGGAGGAGGCGAGAGAGAAGACGGTTGGAGCTCGAGGATGGGGAGAACGGTGCTAACAGGACGAGCAGGTGGTGGAGCTGGACTACAGCAGGAGGCTCAAGGGACTCAACGACGTGTCGGATCGGGGATCTGCGCTGCTCCACCTGGCAGAGAAGTGGAGGGAGGAGGTGAAGAGGAGAGGAGCGAGGAGCTCCAGGGCCCTGAAGTTGTGCGCAACGCAAGCAGGAGGAGAGCAATGCCAGGAGCGTCTCCCCGCAGATGTCTCCCAGCACCCCGCAAGCTGAGAAGCCCAGGAGGCGAGAGGTCTGGCAGAGGGTCAACGGGACCTTCCTGGCGATCGGGTACCAGGCTTCTCGAGCTCCTGCTCTCCTCTTACCCTGCCCTTTCCCAGCTGCCTCAACACCGAGAAGATCTCAGCTCCCTTCGTCCACCTGTCCGACGGCTGCATGGACGTCATCGCCGTGCCCGGGGGGGTAAGACTGCACCTCCGCCTCCTCCTTCCTCCCCTTTCCCTTCCCCCCTTCCCCTGCTTCCTTTACTCCTCCCCCCCCTCACTTTCCTCCACCCCTCCCGTCTTCCCCTCCCCTCCCCTCCCTCAGCTGAGCGCTAGCTGAGCTCCTTCTGGCAGGTGGGGAGGCTCGACGTGATCCAGATGGGGGCCAAGTTAACTTCGGGGGATCACGTGCGGGACCGTCGGATTTTCCACTGGAAGGCGGTGGAGATGCGATTCTACCCCAGCGTGAGTGGACCCTCCCAGCCTCCTGCCCAGCTGGTTGACATTGACACCCTCCCCAGAGCCCCGAGGACAAGTTCAACGTGGATGGGGAGGTGCTAGACGGGCTGCCGATCGCGATAAGAGTTTTACCCTCCCTTGCACGTTTGATCTGTGCATGCGAGGAAAAGTACTGACCTGACCTGCGATGTGGGGTTGATTCTTTAGGGAGGGGGTGGGGGGGGGGGAGCAGATTTTGAGAAACTTCTCGTGCGTTTCTCCTTCATCGGTGTTTGCGTTAAACCATATGTTTTTTCGGACTTGCACTTCTGAACTCTGGTCAACTACTCCTCCTCCTTATCTCTCTCCTGTCCTCTCCTCTCCTGTCCTCTCCTCTCCTCTCCTCTCCTCTCCTCTCCTCTCCTCTCCTCTCCTCTCCTCTCCTCTCCTCTCCTCTCCTCTCCTCTCCTGTGTGTCGTGACTGAAGTTTCAAGTCTCAAGTTCTCGCGCCGTGTTCCCAGAAAATCTCACCGAAATCTCCTGTGATGCACAGAGGGTAGGGGTAGTGAAAATTTGAATAATTAGTAGGTAGGGTACTGTATACAGGGGTACCATTGTTCAACAAACACCATACGAATGGTGGGTACTTGAATTTACACCCTACCTCATAAATACTGTGAATTTGCAAGGGGTGGTGGTTGGTAACTTGCAAGACAAACATGGTGAAAGAAAATTCGCCATTGCTCCTTCCCCTCCCTCCGCTCTTCCCTACTCCTCCTGCTCCCGCTCGGCCTTACTCCTCTACCAACTCCTCCTCCTGATCCTCCTCCTGATTCTCCTCCTCCTCCTGACTCCGCTCCTGGCCCTGGCACTCCTGTTCTTGCGCTTGGCTCGTGCACCCCAGGGTTCCCTTGCCTCTAGCACACTTTGGTTCTGCTTCTCCTCCCTCGAGTAGCCCATTATCTCCTTCATTGCTCTTCTCTTTCTCTCCCCCCGCTCTTGTCCTCTACATTCACCACCACCTTCCCAATGTCGATCCCTCCCATCCCTTCTGCCCAGTCTGCAAAACATGTCGATACGCGTGTTGCAATCACGGGATCGAAAGGTTGTTGAATGATATCTTGTGGCTTTCAGGATCGTTGCCTTGATGGACAAAACTAAATGCCAAGTTATCAGATGAGAGGAAATTGAAAGCTACTTCCGCGCCTGAGATGCAGTTACTTCAACCCAGCAAATACTCCAGCTCTCAGTGCGTGACCTGTCAAACCGTCCATTGAGATGCCGTCCTCGTCTGCAGCATGTCTACTGGTTGTGTTGTTGTTCTTGGCGGGCATACATGGCTCGCAGCCTTCGCTCACAAACTCCTCGGCCTGTGACAACCATGACGTACAGTCGATGCGGCCGTCTCTTCCCATTTCATGGAACCATACCATGGGGATGTTTTGCATGCCCTACACGTTCCTCAAGAGAATGATCCTTGCGCAGCGACAACTTTCCGTCAAGGTAAATCTCGTGAGCTCACATCCTTCTCTGCCGTCAAGACGATTCATCCGTGCGCTCCCTATCAAGTTCAACCATCTCGCGCGTTTCTGATATCATCTTTTACCTAGCTGATATCACAACATGTTGATAAATTCTCTCTCGCGCTCACACTCCATTGCCAGGGACAGGCTCGCAAGGCTGTTGAGGCTGCAAACAACCTTGTGAGCCAGACTACTCGCACTCTACCCACTTAATGAGAATTCCAGGCGCTGCTGTTGAGTGTAAACGTCAAGATATTCGTGAGAAGCCTCGTCGGTCTTTCTGCTGTCGCCCTGTGAGATCTTCTTTTTCTTCTCTCTTTTCCTCCCCCCCCTCCCTCCCTCCCTCCGCCCCTCCCTCGTCCTCATGCTTCGTTCAGGAGCCCATGCGAGCCGCACGGCCCCGTCCCCTGCTCGTCAGCATTCCTGGCTCTGCGGGTATGAGGCGAAGACCTGTTCAGTGTCTCGCTGCTGCCCTTCCTTCACTCGTGCCCTGACGGGATCCTTTGGAAGGATTTCGTTGCTGATCGTGTCAATTTTGCTTGTTCGAGGATCAGAGCAGAGGTGAGAGGGGAGGAGAGAGAAGGAGGAGGGAGGGCAGGAGAGGGAATCGGAGGAGGGGAATCGGAGGAGAGGCAGAGGGAGGAGGAGGGAGAGGGGAGGTGATCAGAGGGGTTCTGATACCACGACCTCCTGCAGGCTTCTCATCTTGCAAGTCACGTGATCGCCGTGCTGAGCGACGACTCTTTGATCTCAAGGTGCGAAATGAAGGAGGGATCGCTACTCCCCCTGCTCTCCTCCCTTCTTCGTCCTCTATCGTTATTCGCCCTCCTTGCTCTCTCCCTTTCCCTTCCCCCTGCCTCCTTCACTCCATTGCAATGATCTTCTTCGTGTCCGACCCGCTCATCATATTGCCCAGGTCTAAGGCCTTTCTCACATCTCTGGAGAATCGGGAGATACAAGTGATTTGACCTGGTCAAATGACGATGTACACTCAACTACTTGGGCAGGACCTGTTGAGAGCTTGCAGGCCTGACGTCCACCTTTCCTACTTCTCGTCAGTCCAGTTCCTCTCCGCGTGCCCAAGAATAGGTGAAGTCAGCGCGATCGCCTCTCCTGCTGATGTACATCGCCCCAGTGAACCTGTCGGGCATCCACGAAATCGCTCCGTGCAAACCTGAGAACCTGACCTTGAAGGGAAGCACCAACGTCTCCTCCTGCTCCTGCCTCGGCTATGCTGGGCTGAGAATGTTTGTCAAGCTTCTGGTGGAGGTGAATGCTCCCCATCGCTGCCCTCTCTTTGCTCTTCATGCTCCCCTCCCAGCACCTGTCCTTGCCTCTATCCTCCCTCCTGCTTCGAATCATGGATCCTTTCCTTACACTCCCTCATCCCTCGCTTCTTAATAGATTCTGTCCTTTCATTCCCCCTCTCTCCCCTTCCTCCTTCACCGTTATGCAGGAGACTCTGGACGTAAAGTTCAGCGTCTTTGAGGACGAGATCGTTTCCGACCAGGTCCGCGCGGCTGCTCATGGCATCGTTGACCAGCAGCTCCCAGGTGAAGCGCCTGGTGCAGCTCTCGGGCACGGAGACGCAGCATGGACGGGCGGCGATGGCAGCACAGGACTCGCTCTTTCACATCAAGCTGGTGAGATTCCATGTGTTTGGAGACGTGCTGGGAATGACCAGGAGGCGCCAGGGGTTCGACAAGTGGGGGAAAATCTACAAGATCTCCTACTCCATCCAGAGCGTCCAGCATCCGAAAGCCGTTAGCTAAGCCCATGCTCGACTTACATGTCCGTAGCAATTCAATGTATCAGAGTCACGTGCCTGATCTTGGCGTTGCTATTGAAGATTCTTAACTCCATGTCTGTGAAACATCGTGTTGACTGACATAGCAACTTGGTTCAGAAGTATGTCTGCAGCACCGGGCCAAGACTTATACCGCCACACATCATCCACACGTGGCAGGGAAAAGCTTTATGTCCTAGCGAGCAGCAGTAGCCTGCTCTGCTTGTTGTGTTTCAGTGAACGCAACTCCTGATTGTTCTAGTAATTTATCTTGTCCTCGAAGTTGTGTGTGCACGAATGTCGAAACCCCGCGGTTTTCGACATTTCCCTTAGACCTAACGTTTCTCGGGCATTCCAGCCGAAACAATAATTACCTTCCTAAAACTTGTCTGCTTGTGATTTGTGTTTCAGCAAAATGGCTTAGAGCAGACATAGAATCAAAAGCTCGCAGAAGATTCTTCCGTCTGGAATAATCTGACAAGAAGGAAAGCATTGATAATCCCTGTACTTTTCAAGGATTACTTTCAGCAGGTTTTGGAACTCAACAAATTCCATGCGTTGAATTTCGAGATCGTACTTTCCGCATTCATCAGCCCTTGAGCCATCATGCAAGCATTGTTCACAGAAATATTTGTTCCTGTGCTGTTTGACGACCAGCAGGGCTCAAACGATTCGGAATCAGGCTGGAAAGGTGACAGGGGCGAAGGATGGTGGGGGAGGATGTATCAGGTGGAGAAGTCGGTAGCTCCAGAAGCCAAGAGCATACACCGTTGACTGGAAGCACCTTGCTTTCTTTCCAAGGACGTATGATCTCGTTGCTGTGCAGCACGGCACGGAACTGCAAGTGCTTTTAGATTTGAACGAGCTGGTGATTGCAATACACTCGAGAGTGGACAAAGGAGGCAACTTCATCGTACACGAGGTACTGCATCGAGGCACTGCTGCCCTTGGGACGATGACTTGAGATTTAGGGATCTGATCACCTGCTCAAGCAGCAATTGCAGTTGAGTCAAGATCACTGTTCAAGAGAAGTGTTGAACCGCTGAGACTCTGAGTCACAAGCCTGACTGGGTGAGGCTCACGGCCGCCCGGCCCGCTCCCGCCGGCCCGGATGATACTATGATATCGCCGTGGGGACGATTCAATGATTTGCTTGGAAACTTCCGGGCCTACTACCTCGGAGTCGTGACGGTCACGGCGGCCGGCCGCCGTGACCGTCAGATACCGGTGGGATATAGTACCGTACAGTAGACTTCTTTACTCAAAGTTAAGTTAAAATCAGTACGAGGACAATCAGGAGAGTCGAGGACCGTACTCGGGCCCGGGGTCGGAGACTCCGAGTGAGGGTGTAATATGCTGGTTACGTTGAAGGTCAGACAATGTGCTGAAGTTTGATCTGAAAATTTAAAATTAGACAGTGGCTTTTAGAGGTTGCAACATGTTAGCTTTGATGATGCCTTCTGGAACACTAGGCTGCAGGTAATCAACTTTCAAGTAGGTGAGCTTTCAGTTGAAGAGAATGGCCTGTAGTAAAATGCCTCTATTCTGTTAACTTGAGTTCGAACGTCGCAAATACGCAACGATTGGATTTTAATTTTGCACATCTTGCATGTGAACATGTTGACATATAAACGAGCCCTGCCACTGTCAACTTTCCGGCAAGAACTGATCAGTTTTGAAAACGACACCCCAAATTTGCAAGGCTGAATTGGTCGACGTCAACGTCTTTGAAATCACATTGTGTTTGACATTTCAGTTCAATTGAACTGTTCTCGTTCCGAGTCTGCTCGCTTTGACTTTCAAAGTTTATACAGAGACTTCAGGACAACACGCCACTATTTCCATACCTTCCAGGCTAACCGAAATATTTTCCAAATACAGTCCATGTATTTGAATTTGTTTTTCAATACCATGCCTGAAAAACTGGAAATCCCCCATTATTACTTTCAAATTATTATTGGGTTCTCCCCCCCAGCTAGTCCTGATCCCCTAATAAGACAGCATCTCTGCAGCACCCCTCCTGGTCACATCATTTTTGCCCTCCTACGTATCATTTCCCGTTTCATCACCCTACCCCTGCTCCCCTGCACAACCTGCTGGCAATACGGCAAGTCCGTACCCACCCCCTCCCACCGGTGCTTTTGTGAAATCTTATGTTTTTGTGAGCTTTAAAAAGAATATTTATATTTAAAATACACTTCTTTAGTAGATCCCGGCAGCTGGTGATCTCACCCTACCCCCTACACTACCACCCACCATATCGGTCTAGAGCACTCAACAGATACCCAAGTTCCTCCCCAGTACCCGTACTTTTGTACTTTTTAACTCCTAGGCAGGTAGGGTACAAAACCCTTTCTTGTACCCACTACCTGCCCTCTTCGGACCACCCACACCCTGATTGGCGGATCCTCCTACCCTCAATGTCCAGCTAGCACATGCTTCGATCACCGGTACTTCTTCTCTAATTTTGCTAGTATTCAGGGGGTACCTTAACAACTTATTCACCCACCCCCCTTTCAAGACCTGACCGTGACAAGCTACCCAACCCCAGCCACCTCTGAATAAACCCACCCCATAAGACCAGTGTTTTTGATGGAATCAGTACGGGTACTATCACGTTATTGTTTTTGTAACCCCCTTGTTCCCAATCGTTTTCTACCCCTACCCCCTTCTCTAGAACGCACACTCTCTACCTTACCGGACTGCTCTCCACACGCCCAGCACCCTTGACCCACCCTTGGTACCCTTCCTCAACCTCGGGCCCCGTCCTCGCGTGTCCCCCGATCTCCCTCCCCACGTCCATTCTTCTCAAGCTCGCCCTTCTTCCTCTCGTTTCTTTCCTCCTTGTTCTTCTCGTTCGATGAATCTTTACTCGTCAGTGTGTGATCACTGGCCGACTTGCGCCGCGATATGCCTGCCTGTTTCCTATCAAGTCTTGCTCTGCCCTTCCTCGACTCATCACACATCCCCTTCTATTCGCTTTCGTTCCATTCTGTCAAATTTCTGCCCTGCTCTGCTCTGCTCTATTCGACATCAAACCTTACCATTTCTCGCTTCTCTCACCTCCTCTTGATTTTGCTCCTTTCCTGCTTATCAAACTGTCGCAGCACTTTTCATTATCGTTTGTGGTTTTACCCACTTTCTAGTTTTGTCTTTCCTTCTGCTCACTCGTTGGGATTTCCTTTTCTCCATCAACTTTCTTGCCCTTCATTTGCAGGACGTGAATTCCATTTGTGTGAAGACCCTCATTGTTTCTGTCTTGAGAGTCGAGTAGAGGGAGAAAGCTTTCGTGCGACATCTTCATCAGGTTCTGATCCTGCTGTCCAGGTTGGATATCAAGTCATTGAATCGCTGAGCAAGGAAGATCAAGATGTGTGACAGCGATGATGGCTGTCTGCTGCAAACCTTGGGGCATCGCGACAAGCACATGAAGCCATCAGCTCCTCTCCGACGACCCTGGACTCCAGAAGAGGACGCGAAGCTCAAAGCGCTTGTCTCTAGGCTGGGAAACTGGGACTGGTGCATGATATCAAGCGTGATGGAGGGCAGATCAGGGAAGCAGTGCCGCGAGCGGTACAAGAATCACGTCAGCGAGAAGATCAACAAGGGGCCATGGACAAAAGAAGAGGATAAAATCATCATGGAAGCCCAAGCAAGGTCAGGATCTTCTATACCTCAGCTCCCCCTCACTTGCTGTGCGCAGATTGGGAAATAAATGGACGGCAATTGCGAAATTGCTCCCTGGAAGAACAGACAACTCGATCAAGAACCGATGGAATTCAGCCCTGTCTTTGACTGCCGTGTCTAAGAAGGAAGTCACTGTCAAGAGGAGCAAACGTGATGCAGAGCAAATCAATGAGCGGGCAGATAAAAAGGCCATTGAGAACAAGCAGCGGGAAGCAGATCTAAGGCGTGCCGCAGTGGACAAGAGGTAATGAGACAGCTAGGATGTCCTGTTGATATCCTGACCTTACACAACAGGCTTGCTGCGGTAGTCACTGATTTTCTGCACACTCCTCTCTTCGTAGAGTCGCACACACATCATTTCCTCGTTCTCCACAGGCTGCTTTCAGGTTATGAACCCTCGGAGATGAAGCGTCGAACAGGGCAAAAAATCACAAGCAAAAGAAGGAATGAAACACCCAAGAGAGCATACAAGGACTTCGAGCTGGCAGATGATGACTGCGACAAGGTCTGTGATGACAGCTCAGCCTCAGAAAGTTCCTCTGTTGATCCGACTTCTCCAACCACATCAACGAACAACGAGTTCCAGTTGCTTCCAGTCATTGTCAAGAAAGAGCCTGGCGATACAGATAGGGAAGAAGCTTCAATCCTTGCCAGGCAACGACAAAAGCCCTGCAAGAGGCCGAGATTGATGACTCCTTATGTCAACATGGATTTTTCGCTCCGAGACTGCCTGGCTCAGACCAAGGTCCAGGTACGGGAAATGATCTCACTGTCCCGTTGTGTCGGCTGACATTGGGAACTTTTCAGAAACAAGGTCGCAAGACGAACCAGCGAGTGCAGAAGAAGAATGATAGAAAGTTCAGGGCGCCGAAGTCAATGCCCTCAACAGACTCACCAAGTGAACAGGCTGATAGTGAGGACGGGTTGCCAGAGATTGTGTTTGAGAAAGACACGCCTTTTCAGACGAGCTCCCCTGAGCTTCAGTTTAAGCAAGACTTTGAAGATCCTTTCGCGAATGTCGACGACAACACCTTTTGCATGAGGCTTTTCGAAGATGACGCTATTTGCGAGTATCAAAACCACAAGACATTGCAGCTACTTGGGAAGCCTTCCCAGATGGACTTGTCCAAGCTCTACTGCCGCGAGCTCCCGAACCTCGACGAGCATGTGATCTCAGAAAGTCCGCAGGAGGTTTCTTACCTCAGGATGATCAGTGATGAACTTGCTAACATATAAGCATCTTCCATCTGATGTTGTAATAACGTGTATTAAAAGTAATAGGCTTTAAGTTGGACTTTGGATTGTTGAGGGAGAAATGATGAGAATCAGATGTGAAGAAGGTTGCCGAAGGGTGACTCGAGCAAAGAAGCGACAAATGAGCTCCCAGCTACCCTTCCTCTGCCTTCGATGTCTGCATTTTTGAAGACGTCATGGAACCTGTACTTCCATTCAGCAAACTTGACGTGCATCTCGTTCTTGATGCTCCTTCGAACGCTTTCCTTGATCGTTGTCTTGATCTTGCCTTCAGTTGCAGACCAAAACTCGGGCCATGAGATGTGACTGCCTGCGTAGTCAATGGCAGCAACAGTCTTGATAACATAGTCATCCAAGGAAGAGAGAATATGCACGAGTTGCTGCACTTCCATCTTCTCCTGTTCATCTCCGTACAGATGAAAGATCCTCATGATCTGCGTCTTGGTCTGCGAGTACAAGTCTCGACAGCGACCTTCAAACACTGCTTTCATCTCCGGCTTGATTTCTCTCCTCACAGATCGCTCGATCTTTGCCCACCAATCCTCCCACTCGATGACGGTCTGAGAGTCCGGAACCAGGAGCTGTTGGAACTCCTCGCTCCGGATGAAGTATTGACCCAGCATGCGATCGAGCATCTTCATTGCAGAGTCCGAGGAGGCTGACTCAGACTCGTCGCCGCTACTCTCCCAGCAGTTGTCATTCATCTGCAGCCCTAGGCTCTGGTCTAGATGATTCACGTGAGGAGGAGAAGATTCGGTCTGAGCTGCGGGGATTCCATTGGTGGGAAGCTTGCTCGGATTCTGAACTGTCGAGTGCAAACTAGCGGTGGAATCAGCTTCGTTGGTTTGTGCCTGAGATCGCTGCAGCATCACTTCGTTGGAGAGCGAAGTTGCTTCGTAGAAGAAAAATGACGATCTCTTGGCGACGGGCTTGGTATCAGCCTCGGGCAGCATGTCAAGTCTGCGATGTCCGGGTACGGTGCGATGCGAATACTCCGACATCGTCCTGCTCGGTCCTCGAGAATGGTTCTGCAAGGATTCCGATGACTGAAGTCCGTATGCGTAGCTCAGGTATGGAGACGAGTAGGGGGTGTCAGCCGGCTCATGGCTGTACCTCTGCAAGGAATTTCTCTTTGATTTCACAGTCAACATCATCATGAGCAACTAACACTCTCCTGCTCACCTGCATGCTGTTCACCTTGTCGGCATAGCGGCCTTCGTCCTGAGGAGAGTACTCGGACAGGAGTCTCTCTACCCTCCAGTCTTCCATCTCAAGTGCCTGCAGCAGAACATTTCAGATCACTTGGTTGTACAAACAAACATCACACTCCTCCACCTGCAAGGATTCTTCCAGAATGCGCAAGCGGGTGCTGCTAACCAATCCATCGCTGGCATGTTGTCGATGGACAGCTGGGGGGAGGCGAGCGGTAAGTGGTGGAAAGCGATCAAGACTGCGCTCAGGAGGAGGCACACGATCGAGTGGCAGCATGATCCAAGTGTTTCCAAGAGAAATAATGCGCTGAGACTGATTTCTGGATGTCCACTTATGTCGGATTCTGTTTTCTTTGCGACGTTGCTGAGATGTTGTTCAACCTTCCACGAGATATTGGCAAGCGAACCTGCAGGCACAAAGGTCCTGACTTAAGAGATATGCTCTACTTTGATTAGCTCCCTCCTTATTTCATATCCTACTTCCGCATCCTCTGCTCTCCTCGTGAGTCTCTTCTCCCTTCCTCTTCTCCCCGTCCTGCCATCTCCACGTTTTTCCAACCCGATTTCTCCAGGCTGGATGGAGGCTAGTAGGCCCGCGATCTGCCCAGCCCCCAACCCCCCTCGTGAAGACATTTGATCCTACCCTACCCTATTTCATACCGTAATGCAACCTCAAAAATGATATGATTTTGACCCGTCCCATCACTACCCCACCCCCAGAGAAGGCTGCCAATGAATGCCCGACAATGAAACCGGCGGATGAGCAGCTTTTTAACATTAATTCTGACAAAATAACGTTACCGGCGTCCGGGCGCGCGCCGAGTGTCTGAGTGGCCGCTGATGACTCGGATCGTGCCCGTGCCCGGCGTGGGGCCCCCGCGCCCGCCGACCGGGCCCGGGCCCCGGGCCCGGGGGGATCGGACCGGGAGACTCTCGTCACGGGACACTGGTCCCACTGGTATCTTGATAGCTAGTCAAACTGAGAGAAGAGTCGGAGAGGAACGACTGTCCAAGGACCGTGAGAGGATGTTCGCTCTCTTCCGACGAGCGCAGGTACTAGCGTTGAAGGCTTAAGTTTGATCGGACAAGTGCTGCTCGATGACTTGCCAGTGTCACTTCAGATGTTGGACGACTGGGTGCCCGCTGGTGACAACTGCGATCAACCAGACGAGCGGGAGCATGGGGGGCGCCTCGAGGTGCCAGGCTTCACTGACTTGCCGCTGCCTATCAACCTGACTCGGATGCTCGCAGAGCCTGGGAGTGAACGTGGACGGATGGTGGGGACCAACCAACTACTGGTTCGATGCTTGCCTCAACAACCGCCCTGGGGACGCGCCCCTGGATGTGGATGCGACTCCTCCAGTAGCATCGAGTTGAATGTCGTCGAGCAGACTCAGTGAGATCGAGTGACAGGAGGCTCGTAAGGAGTATGTTACATCAATCGTAAAGTAGAGGTGCTCGCAGAGTATCCGGGCTCCCCTTCCTTGCCCTTGAGCTTGAACTCGCTTTCGAGGCTCTTGGATTGCTGCCGTCGTTGTCCACGTGCTCTAAGAGCTGCAAGACACGGGTTGATCAGCTCGATGTCGCTCATGCCATCTGTTACCCTTCTTAGCTGACGTTGGAGCAGATCAGGGAGATGGTGTATCATCATTCTTGTGGAGATGACGATCTCCTGTTAGAAATGTCGCAAGTCAGTCCTGGTGCCCGCAAGTCCAAGATGTCTCTGCCTCCATCTCCGTATGATGCATCCTTCTCAGCATCGGCATCGAGTGGCTCTTGTCCGTCTCGAAGAGGAACGCGCGGCCTGGGAGCCTGCGGTGCCAGTCAGGGGAGGAGGAGAGAGTCGTCGAGACGAATGCTCTTCGTCCTGACCTGAGCGCGGGCTGTATCGGCCCGCATGCGAAGATCTCGTGCTTGCTCTTGAGGGCATCATGACCCTCCCTTGGAGAAGGTCAGCGACATAGGGTAGGTAGGTTGTCCAAGGTTCGCCACCTTGATGAAGGATCGTAGAAAAAGTAGGACAGCAGGGAGGGGTTGACGCCTGACACCCACCGCCATGGCCCCAAGAACCACAAAACCTTGGTTGGCTGTCAGGCAAGCTTGCACAGAGGTCCTTCAGGTCGGTAACCTGCCACTTGGGTCGTCTGCAGAGGATCAGCAGCTCCAGCGCCCTGGTGCGTAACAGCTGCAGGCTCCGCAGAGACATTCGAGAGATCATGTCCTCGCCAACTGCGATCTTCGTGGCGCTCAGGGCGAGCGAAGGGGCGAAAGGAGGAGCTACCGTCGTGATGAAGGGCTCGCAGCTCTCTGCGGCGGACCGGGAGAGCACAGGAGGGCAGGAGAGAGCGAAGCACTCCATGTCTTGATACACTGGGAGCTCCTCGGACCGGAGCATCAGAGACAGGATGCTCGCAACCCCTGCTCCAAGCGAGTGCCCAACAACAACCTGCGACGTCTTCTAGTCACGAGCTGCCTCACAGCGCTAGTCAGAGTCTATCACCAGCCGGAAACCGCGGCAGGAGGGGATCTCGATCCCGCTCTTGACGAGTTCATGTGAAACGTGGTCTTCGGAGAGGAGGAGGGGGAGGAAGTTGGAGTCATGCAGGAGGTTCCTGAGCCTCTCCGCCGCCTGCACCATCCCAGCATGGCCGTAGGGCCCGTTCGACTCGAACTCAACCTGCTCATCAGCCAGCTCTTCCCCACCTCGATGCTCGGCCCCCAACCTGAGAACTCCTTGCACAAACTCTCTGACTCGGGCAGGCAGGAGGCAGCAGTGTGCTGTGCCATCGGTCAGCGTGTCGGAGATGGAAAAGGTTCCTCTGATCGCAAGGACCACCGACTTGAGCGTCCTGCAACCACTCAGTCACTCAGGGTACAACACGCGAGACACTGACAAGTCTGCCACAAGGAAGAAGGCAGGACTGAAGGCATCGGCCGGCGCCTCAAGAATGATGTGGTAGTCTCTTTCCTGTGCCTCCCGCTCCAGAGCTTTCTTGTCCACCCATCCATCCCCAGATGACCTCGACAAGCACGTGCAGCACAGAATGTTCTGAAGGATCCAGCAGAACCCATCGCAGCAGTTTGAGCAGCATCGCCATACTTGAAGCATCATTCCATAACATGCGATCGCATACGGGATGTACAGCTCCGCTCTCCTCAAGATCTCTATCGCTGTCTCATGCCTACCAGCATCCACATCCTCGCTCTGCCTGCTTGGCGGCTCTCGTGATGATGGCTGAATCGCTTCAGGAAGCTCTGCTGGGGACCTCGACATGTCAGGGGCAGAGACTGTCGCCGATGGCTCGTTGGATCCTTGACTTTGCGAGTCGCCTGCCGACGAGTTTGACCCGAGCGCGATGCTGCTGACAGTCGCAGTCATGAGAGCGGAAAGGAAACCGGGGGAGTCGAAGGAATGCAGACTTATATCTCCGGCATTCGCTGAGTGATGCTCCTCCACTTCTCCATCGACCGAATCTCCTCCAGTGATCCCCTCAGTTTCTGCTCCTGCCTGCGATGAAAAACTATCCTCACTTACACCCTCCTCGATCTTCGAACGGTTGTCAACGTCTTCATGGTGATCGAGCAGGGTCGCTGGGCCTACGTGTTTGTTGTTCTCATCCTTGTGCGCGCTGCTCTCTGTCCTCTCGAACTGACCGTAGATGTCGTCGAGACATGAAGTATCGCTCACTGTTGACCACAAGTTGAGAAGCAGCAGCGCGGCGAAGATGTCGGAAGGCACCAAGTCCAATCCAGCGAACCAGGACGAGAGCGACTTGACGAGAGACCGGAGGGCGATCTCACGATCGTCTTCCCTCGGCATCAGGCAACAGAGAAAGTTGCACCTCCTCTCCCAGTGCCTGATGAAAGCAGAAGCATCAGCGGCGAGGAGTGAGAGAAAGTGCTACCTGTGCAGCTTGTCGATGTCAGCCACATCGACATGGCCAGAAAGATCGAAGGCGAACAAGACGCCAGCACACATCCATCCTATGGTGGCTATCGATATCCAGACTATCATGCGCAAGAATGCTTCTCCCTCACGCTCATGCTCCGGCGAGTCGCCCTTGCACTCCAAACTTGGGGACAGGAAGACGATCGCGGCCCATGCCGTCCAGGCAGCTTCGAGGAGCGAGACGAGGACATGCACGAGCACGAGAGTGCTGACGGGCCTTCTCGATCGCTCTTCCATGATCCTGCCCTTGGAGGAGGAGATAGCGATGAGAGCCTCGAGGAAGCATGTCGCGCCCATGAGGAGGATGATGCCGTACACGTAGAGATCGATGCATCGCTCCACAAAGACGGCAGGGCACCAGTCTGAGGAGCACGAGATGTCCCCTGACAGGGTGTAGTGGAAAGCTATCAGGGTGCCGAGCAAACAGGCGCGGAGGAAGGAACCAATGGCTGCTGGGAGAACGAGATCGTCGCTCCCGACAAGCCATGCCCGACCAAGTAGCCTCAAGGCAGGCATGCATGCATCAACGTCGTCCTGAGCACAAGTCTGCGCAAGTTTTGCACACGGGTCTGATCTCCTGCTCAATCTCTCAGCGAGTGAACTTGAACAGTCCTAGGCCGCTCGCTACCTTCTACACTGCCTCTGCCTCTCCTCCTCTCCTCCTCTCTCCTCCTCTCCTTCCCTCTCCTTCCCTCTCCTTCCCTCTCCTTCCCTCTCTCCTCTCCCCACAACACTCCACTCCATCTCCCCGCTCACCTTCATTCCAATCTACACCCTCAGGGTTTTCGGTCCTCAACGTACTGGTAACGGTTTGGTAGCTGTGGCGGAGTGGAATGGAGAAGAACGAGAGGAGAGAAGGAGAGGCAGAGAGGTTGGAGGAGAGAGGAGAGGAGGAAGGAGAGGAGGAGAGCATGAGATAGTATGGAGGACTGACAGGAGGAGGGCGCTCAAACATTCCTTTTGCTGTCTATTCTCGCAACCACGAGGGAGCATAGATCCAGTCCGCCTCATGATGCCGCATCGCAAGGGTGCCGAGGACTCGCTCGAGGACTCGCTGGATGCAGACATGGCTGAGTATGTTCACAATCGGAGCATCTCGGTCGATTGGAAGGAGCGTTACGAGTCGATCAGACATGACATGGCGGACGACGCGGACTCGCGGACTGGCAGCAATCTGAAAGCTCTGGAGCGCATGTACTCCAGCAGCAAGAACGGCCCGAGAAAGAGGCCAGCAGTCCGACCATGGGTCCTCGGCAGCACTCGAGGATCAGACTCGAGGAACGACGAGGAGTCGCCAGGTGGGGAGGACGTGGACGAGCACGAGATGCGGATCAGGATGGCGACGATCAAAGGGACTCTGTCGAAGCTGGAGGAAGAAGTTTCCAAGTTGGAAGCGAGGAAGCGGGAGAGACACGATGCGGCACTGAGGATGTTCGAGATCATCGCCAGGAAGCGGGAGGTCGCCATGAAATCCATTGCCGAGGCGAGGCAGCGCGTGGAGGAGGTGAAGGCCCTGCTGAACGCGAAGCACGAGACGAGCGAGTATCTCAAGGCTGGGATAGAGAAGGTACTGTGATCGCGTGCTGAGTGAGAGAAGTGACTTGCGCTCGCTCACAGCTCAGGTTGGTCAACGTCAAGAACCACCAGGAGCTGACCGAGCTTTGGGAGACAGTGTCCAACTACCAGCTCAAGTACGAGGTTCAGCAGGAGAACACGTACAGGTCCAAGGACCTGCTGATGCTCGTCAGGAAGATGAGGATTTCAAAGTTTCACAACCGGCTACAGGCTGTCAAGGACGCTGCGCTGAGCTCGATCGTGCGGGTGCTCGAGCTGCCCTTCTGGATGCGCCTCATTCTCTGTGTGATCTGGGCGATCCTACTCAACATTATCTGGGCCAAGGGCCGGAGGGTGGGAGCAGAGCGATAGCAGCCACATCGGGTGTAATCATGTAGCGACTCTAGCTCTAGCTCTAGCTCTAGCACGTGAGTACTCGAGTGTACTCGAGTGTTTACATGTCGTTGAATCGTATGTAAAGTAGGCTTTCGTAGGACAGCAACTCAGATTCAGACTTCTCCCACAGGCTTCATTGATGGTATCGCGACATGGAGCGAGTGGGTGGATCTGTGCTTGTCTAACCAGAGGATGCCATGTTGATCCCCTTGCTTCTACCACAGAAGCTGATGCCCTCTTGACCGAGCACATTTCCTCGTTCCTTCGCCATCTTGACGTCGTGGGGCAGTCCATCCGAGGGAAGCAGCAGCAGCAGCGGGCAGAGGACGAACCAGAAGGCAGAGAGGGAAGAGAAGCCCCCAAAACCACCACCCCAGCAGCATTGCAGCTTTAAAAAGCAGCAGGATTAAGAGCAGGAGCCCAGCTGGGGCATAAGAGACAGATCAGTTGAGGGAATATTGAAATGCAAAGAGGAAACCAACATGAAGTCAAGTATTCATCATCACAAGATCACTGAAAATATTTCAATTCATTTCAAATCATCGACATCTTCGTCGTCTCCTCTTGTTCCACTGGATGTTGAGAGCAAGCCCTGCTCATCCTCTCGTTCCAGACATCTCCCATGTCTGCTCTAGCAGAGTTGCGCTTGTCCCTTTGCTCGTTCAAACCTCTCGATGCGTAAGGCTGTACGCAACTTGTTTGAAAGTCTCCACTAGCTGCAGGCCCTCGAACTGTTACAGGAGTCAGGGATCAGCAATTTCAATCCTGAAACTTACAGCTTGCAGTAGTGTGCCCCCTCCTTGCACAGCCAGCGCAGACAGCTTGTCTGTCTGTGCACCTTGTCCAAAGGCAAGGGTATGAACCTTGAGATGCTCTCTGTACTCATCAGCGATTGTCTGAGGGAAGAAGTTAGCAGAAGAGTTATGAATGAGCAGATTGTTCACTTGATACCTTCATCTCCCTTTCTCCGTCGTTGCTTTGACCATCGGACATGAACAACAGGAAGTTGTGATAGGCCTTGACATCTGAATCTTCTAACACGTGCAAAGCACCTTGCAAGCCTTGTGCAAACGAGGTCCCCCCACCTGGATTGATGTTGTTTAAGCAATCATGAGGATTGCTGTCCACTGACATTCTTTGACATGCGATTTGAAAGGAACGGTTGAACACAATGATAGAGATAATGTTTTTGTTGCTATGATCCTTCATGATCTCAACAAACTTGTCAACTGCATTCTTGAGATCAATCCATTGCTGTCCACACATTGATCCAGATTGATCAAGTACAAGAATGGAATGGTGATACTCTGGCTTCTTCCTCATACTTCCTGGATCAACCAACACCGACTCTTCGGATGTTTCCTCCAGCAGCTTTCTTGCCTCTACGAAGTTCTTCTGTTTCACATACTCGGCTATTCTGAGTGTTCTGTTGTGTTTTTCTATTCCTTCGGAGTGTCTTTTCCCTAACAACTCGTATTTGTCGGCCAAGGCTTTTGCCCTCTTTTTCTTGAGATATTCCGTCCAGTCCAAGCCTGTGGATTCCTTGTCGACGTTGGAGGCCTCTAAGTACCCGAGCTCGTCTTCGAACAGGATGATCTTGGTAGAGCCTGGGTCATCTTGCCTGCATGTCCGACCGAAGATCTGCTTTTCTTCTGACTCATCCTCAGGAAGAAAAGTTGTCAAAACGTGCACGCCTCCGTATTTGACAAGTGCTTTGTCAAAGCAAACAAAGTCAGTCCCTCTGCCGTAGGCCCTTGTCATGAGAGTTACGGTGAAGGGCCGGATGGCCTTTTGAATGTTCGATTGTCGCTCAGCGGGGCTCATCTCGTCCAAGAGCTCGAGGAACCCGTGATACTGGTTGATGTTTGGTTTTTGTTTGTTCAATTCTTCAGCAAATCTTCGCAGAGAGTTGATGTCTTTGAAAATCACAAGTATGGCTCTTCCAGAAATCAGCTTTTGTTCAATGTCTCGACGGACTTGCAGGAAGAAATCGTTCCACTCTCCGACGACAACTTCCATCGTTTCCTGTTGTGCTGGCTTCTTCTGAAAGGTGGAGGGCAGAAACGTCTTGTTCTGAAATTTGTATTCTTCAAGCAGCTTGGTCTGAGCACTTGTCAAGCAGTCCAAAGTTCCCGTCATTCCCAGACAGGCTGCATAGCACTTTGGAATCTGAGAGTAGAGCAGCTCGCCACATACTGGGGAGATATGGAGGAAACGCATAACTTTGTCCAACTGCAGCTCTTTTGTATTGTGGACACAGTGCAGATACGTGAAAGTCGTCACATACCCAAGGGTGGCAGCAAAGTTGGGGACACCGCTGACGGGATCGATATAACCTATCTGCTGCTTGTTCTTGTCAACGACGTGTTGTGGCAAGTCTGGTACATCTAGACCAGAATCCGACGCAAACAGTTCGAGAGCATTAAGCATCTTCTCAAACTCAACTTCGAGCATTCTGGTTGTGAGAAAGGGAAACACTAGCTGCAAATCTTTTGTCTCTTGGCGACTCAAGAGTCCTTTGATGATACTGGATGAGTTCTTTAGATGATACCGTTGTTGCCACATGTAGTCGATGATAGGATAGCTCGGATGATCTGTCATGCTAGGTAAGAAAAGATCTTGTTGCGGCCTGTACAGCTTTCCATAGAAATTCTCACTAAAGAACACGTCGACCTCGTCCATGAGCAAGATTGATTCGCGTTGACTAGATGATGTCCTGCTCTTAGAGCTCTGAGTCTTTAGAATGGGTAGGAGATTCATACACTGGTGTAACCTGCCTTGAATACTACTTTGATGGCAAAGAATCTCATGATAAATTCGCCTCATGTCTGCGAATTCAGTTGGAAAGAGAGAAGATTTCATTATCTTCGATGACAAGATGTCGAAGTTGGAATAGCTGACATGTTCTTTCACATTTAGCTCGTTAAAGATTGCTTCAAAAGCCTGTTCGTCTCTCTTCGACAAATATTCACTATAACAGACCACGTCAACTCGAAAGCCCAATTTTGCCAGCACGATTGCTGTAAAACCCAGGGCCAAGGACTTTCCTTCTCCTGTGTTGATCTGAATCAGATGATTGCCCAAGCTGCTCTGATCTAGGCCGAGGAGTCTGAGGATGCCGAGGATCTGAGCGCTGTGAGGCTGACGGACTTTGTTCTTCTCCACTCCAATCTGATCAGCAGGAATCGACAAAAATGTCCAGTGACCGCAAATCAGACCTAGGAATCGTCCGAAATCTTTTGGGACTTTTGATAAACGTGTTGCGTTGGATTTGAGTTGGTTTGCAAGAGAGTCGATCTCTTCAAGTATACTTGACTTCTTCTTGCTGTAATCGTCTCTGTTGCTGATCACCCTATTCACGATCTTATCGTAGGTATCCTTGAACTCTTTGTAACAATTCATGAGCTTGTTATTGTTTGAGTTTGCAGGTTCACATTTCAAGTTCACGAGGGCCATGCCAAATCTGACAGCCCCTGCCTTCTCATTGAACATCTCAACGCTGAATATTTCAAACTGAGGAAATGTAGAGAGAATGAATTGAGCTTGTTCAGCCACAGATGACAATCGACTGTTTTCGGCGTTGGCATATTCCTTGAGTAAAACTCCTAAATGGTAAAGATCGTCACCTTTCAAATGTTTCAGAATTTCATCTGTGACAAAGGTCTTGAAGTCTTCAATCAAATTCAATTCTGAACAAACACCACAGCTCTTGATCAAGAGCTTGGCTAATATCTTCTCGGATTCTCTTCTCTTCGCTGAGATCTTTGCAGAATTTTCCAAGCTCTTTCTGAAATGCTGTATGATATCGGTTATTCGCTGTTGGGCTTCGGTGACAAATCTCTGCTTGGGTTCCTCTATCTCTGGGAACTTGAGCTTTAAAGTAGAAAAGACTTTGCAGAAATGTCTGAGTTCATTGAATTCCAGAAACCTTTCGTCTTTGATGTCACGATGAATTTCTTCTTTGACGTCTTCAATTTTTTTGCTGATCCAGTCCTTTACACACTTCCTCAGTCCATCAAGCTCCAGGTGTATGTTATGTTCTTTGAGGCGGACTTGAAGAAACTCTAACATGCTGAAACGATCTACCAGCGGAAGAAGCTTGTTGCCTGATATGAAATCTTCGATAATCTGCGGGGATTGCAAAGACTGAAGGTGAGGCTGCAGATGTAAGATACAATCACGATACAGATCTGACATTGCCCCTTGAGTATCTCTGAGCTGCTCGATAGCATGGACAAGCTCCTCCTGATCGTTGCGGTTGTGGTTTGCGAGACCACCTACAAGCATACTGATTCTCTGCACGAGCCGTTGCATCGCCTCCCTTTCGCATTGTTTCTTCGCTCTTTCTTGCATCCTGCCAACTGCAAGTTGCAGCTCCTGGATCCTTGAATCGAACATGCATGGCCAATTCTCCTTACAATGTTCCAGGTTGTGACGGATTCTAGAGATGGTGTTGTTATCAATACCGACACTCGCGAGCTTATCAATGCAATCAACGTCGAACGTGAATTCGCAGAGGAGCTCACGATGTTGTTTCTCCATGTCAGAATCCTCAATCTCTTTGATCAAGAGTCTAAAGTCTTGCTCGGCTTTTTCTTGCTGACGGAGCACAGTGGTCTGAAAACGTTGAATGTCATCTTTGATCTTTGAGACCATGTTCTCCCTCATTTTATCAAATTCGTCGATGACTTTGCCTGTCGGCACTTGTGCAAGCTTTTTTAATTCTTTCTTGCACTCGGCATACACCGCAGACGTCTTGTGATGTAGGAGTTGTTCAAGATAGTCATCGCCTGATCTCAGGATCTCACGAGCAATGTTTCCCTTGTCCTTCTGAAATTCTTGTTCAAAATTCTTCAGCTCCTGCTGCATTTTGCATCGAATTTCTTGAATCTTGGAATTTGCTGTCAAATTCTGCAAGAATTCGTTGACCTCTTCAAAGATGTCGTCGTATAGTTGAGAGTCTTTGGATTTGAGTCCTTGTAGTAATTCCCTCAGTTGACTGACGGGAGTTTGAGAAAAGCCATATTGCTTCAAGCAGCTCAAATCTCCAAGCCTTGGTGGATTGCTAAGAATATAAGCAAAACGGTCTGCAACAATTTCAGACTGAGAGGATTTCAGCCTTTCCATGATTGAGCTAAATTCAAATCTTTGCAGCCTGCGACCACTCTTTTGCTCTTTCAGAAATGATTCAGCCGCTTCTATCAACTTTGAAGTAAGCTCTGTCTTCAAGCCGGTCAACTTCTTGATCTCAACAGTAATGCCAGGAATATATCTAAGTTTGTTCAGCGTGCTCATCTTTTGGTCATGCTTGACCACACCTTTGACGAGCTCCTTCTCTACCATTGACTTCTTTGCCATGATCTTTTCAGCCCATTCCTGCATGTCTAGCATCATGGTCTCTTTGACTTTTTCATAGCCTTCTGTAATCTTTGAGATGACTTGTTGTGCTGTAGCGCGGGCAAAGAGTTTTTCCAAGAACTCGTTGATTTCATTCATACTGATGTCGTACTTGGACTTGTCGATCCTCTCAAGCTGATCAAGCAGGCTCATCAGCTCTGTCACAACACTTCCATTGAAATTGCACTCGCGAAGTTTCTTCAATTCCTTCAAGTCCATGGGATAGTGAAGAATATTGATGATTGCTTCAAACGAAGATTTCACGATCTCTTGAGAATCTCGTTTGAGTTTCTCAATATTTGCTGCAACTCGTTCATCTATATCAGCTTTCTGTCTGTTAAGCTTGGCAACACAGCCTTGGGCAACAGAACAGAGATCTCTGATCATTGTTTTCTCACGTTGCTTCAAGGATTGCTGTAACGATCTTCCATCCTGCAAATCACTTTTCGTTTCGATAAATTGCCATGATGTACTGTACATCGAATCCATGGACATTTTGTTGTGCAAATATTCTGGAAAATTTTCTTCTGGAACAAGAGCGGTCTCTTTTTGGTGGAGATCTTGTTGCTCTGAAGTGTAGAACTTGTTGTAATACTCCTCCAACCTTTCTTCGATTTTGTTCAGTTTTTGCTTCACCGCCTTCAGATAGATTTTCTTGTAAATTTTCTGTAATTCTCTGGATTTTTCGTCATGCAGTTCAGGATATTCAGATTGAAATACGGACAGAATTTCCCAAACTCCCAGGGTTTGGAATGCCTTGACCTGCCAATTGAAGAGTTACTCTAATCATATTTCAGCAATTTTCAGAGAGATTTGACCTGAGGAGTATCTTGGACCTCCAACGTTTTGTCACTGAAGATGTCGAACTCCCTCTCTACCACCTGCAAGGCCTCGTCTCGTAGGGCCCTCAGCGCGATGTCAAAGTTTCGAGCTAGAGTGACTTTCCTGCAATCCTCAACTTGCTCTTTGAACAGAGAGACAATGTTTTGTGAAAACGTCCCAATGATCCCGTCTAGGGGAAGCTGATCGCCAAACAAGAAATACCTCTTGCTTTGCCTCATCGCTTGCAGCTTTTTGGCCTCCTCCAAGTGATTTGACAAGGTTTGACATTGTGGAAAACTCGAGAATTCATCTAAGAATGTCTCCAATGTAGTATCTGATTCTCGCGGATAGAACTTGTTCGGTTGCTTTTGAGCCAAGTCGCAGACATGAGATTTAACTTGCAGGAAACAAGTCTCGAGGTCAAATCTCACCTGGGTCTGCTCTCTTTTCTGCTGGTTCATTTCCTCTTGTCGTATTTGCGACTCAGATCTCGCAAAACAAGCTCTGAGGCCAGTCAAACCCTCCATTGCACCCTCAAGCTCCTTGGCTTTTTCCATAATGATGAGATACTTTCTAAGACAGCGCCTTGCTTTTCTTGAAAAGTCTGTTTTCCATGAGTTGATGGCTAATTCCCACATGTGAAAGATGTCCTTGATCTGCTTGGTTATATTGTCCATGCTCTCGTCTATCACTGGAGTCTTGATGACTTGAAAGTTTTTCAGCTTGTCGAGGAGATTCATCACTTCCGCTAGATCTCCAGCACGCAGAGCCTTGGAGATATCATAGCGAAAGACGAAACCGATTCTTGACAGGAGGTAGATATCGTCTTGGTTCAAAGGAGGTCGGAACACGTCTTCTCGCACACTGACAGGTGGCATGTTTAACAGCCTGTTGATCAAGGCTTCACGCGACATTCCTTCGGGATGTCGGTTGAGAGGGTCGTAGATCTGAATGATGTCTTGGTTTCCATCAAGATGCAACCCCGCATCTTTCATCATATTGACAAGACAGTTCCTAAGAACATGGAGAGGCTTGAGTTCTGAAGCTGCCTTGGTCACGCAGCATAAGATGCTTTTAATGTCGGCTTGCACCCATCGCTCCTCTCCGAAAAGTTTCAGCAAAACCTTAATCGTGTCCTTGATGATGGATCCTCGACTTGAAAACAGTGATTTTGCATCGAGAACCAGGACCATCGCTAGTCCTCCTCCTCTAGACCATGTGAGCAGTTTGCAGAGATTAACAGCGTTGGCAATGTTCACTTCGGATCCGTTTGTGTCCTCAAAACCAGGAGCATCCCACAACGTGATCGGAATTCCATTGAGAACGATAGGATGCAGCAGCTGCGTTTCTGAGGTGTTGAACTTGAATCCGATATCAGTGACTGAATCCATCGGCCCGCCTTCGCTTACAGGAACAACACAGAGAGAGCTTCCAGCGTTCATCATATCAATGTGAGTGTCTTCTTCAGTCACAAGTCTGAGTTGACATCCAGCCAAGCTGTTTGTGAGTGTGCTCTTTCCGCTCCCCGTGACTCCGACAATCACCACATTGCGTTTTCCCTCCAGCGCGGCCTTGTCAGGGAGGAGGCTTTCAGACAACTGTTGCAAGATGTTAGATATACTCGATCGGATCTTGTCTTCATCTCCAGACAATTTCATCTCGAGTAGCCCCGATAGTGAGTCAGGTTCTTCACTCTCACTCTCAGAATAGTCTTCCACTGCTTGGCCGAGAGATGGTCTAGACCAGCTGAAAGCTGAGACGGCATGATCTGATTGTACGGATTCACGCTTGATGATGGAAGCTGCCATGTTGTTTCTCGATGCCCCTTTGTCGTTCTGGCGTTGTGCACTTCTTGAACATTCTGGACTGGAAACATACAACTCACTTTTCTGTCTCTTGACATGGGTGGTCCTTCTGTGTTCGTGGGATGGGGTATCAGCATATGGTTCTAAAATCGATATTCGTGAGTCAACGACATGTCAATTAGAGAGCAAACGTTTACTCACCTTCTTGTCGTCTGTTCTTCTTCAAAGATCTCTTGTCATCATCTGGTTCGTCTTTGAGAGGCTCATGGCGATCAGCCCATGGCATTTCAGAAGGATGCGAACAGCGATGCTGCGGTAAGATGTACGCCAGTGGGGCCGTCAATCTGCTAGCTAGGGGCTCACTTCGGTGGTACAGTTGGTGACTTGATCGATCTGCTCAGTGGGGGTAGGGTCCATACCAGTGCGTTAAATGGGTAGGTTCTATCGTCTAGATGATAGGGTAGGGGTACTCATAAACTAGGGACCCGTCGGTCGATACAAGAGTATCACCGGTGATGAGGCAGCTAGGAAATGGTTTTGGTGGGAGCTCAACTTGTACCGGGGCAGCGGGGCAAGGGCAGTACTACCGTAGCAGGTACTGCAGACTGTACACGGTACTGTTGAGATGTACTAGCCTGCTACTAAGTTGAAATATCGCTATTCATGATACAGCAACTTAGTGTACTACAATCGGTACCGGCAGTACCGTACCTGGTACCGTACCGTGTCCACTGGGTCCACCATCCTGCGCGCCCCCCTCAGTCATGCACTGCGAGAAAAGACATCGTCTTGTAATTAGAACCTTCCCACTATATGCCTTTGTCTGCCCTGCTGGCACTAGGAACACAAAATCCTGGCAATGGCGGTAACCACAAACTCGTCTCATGGCAGCGCCTCCTCATCCTCCTTGTCGCCCTCAACCTCCCTCCCCGAATCATCACCCTTCACCCTCCGTATGTCCTCGTCCTCGTCCTCGTCCGTTTGACTGCCTCTTGTGCACATGCACGTCAACGCAGTGGAATCATGCCCACTTGCGAACTTTGGTTGTGTTTGAACTTCCCTGTTTCTTCCTGTTTCTTCCTTCTCGGTGGTCTTATCTTATCCCACGAGTTCATGTCTTCCCTTAAACTGTCTCGGTGAAGCTCAAAACCCCATGCTGATACCTCATCCAAGGCCGAAAGCGCCGCCAATGCCATTAAATTCCTCGAGTCGTGCACTTGGGCACTTATTGATGGTATTGCGATCTGGAGCACGAGTTTGTACATCTCATTTGTGCTGGTCCAGCGCGAGAGGATGACCAACTTGCTTCTATCACGGAGAAGGTGAATGTCCTGTTGTGTTCGCACTCTGCGCCATGCATGAATGCGTGTGCAGATGATATGCCGGGTCCTGTTCCACCTCCGAGCAGAAGCAACAAGACCCAAGGCGCTTGAAGTCGTCAAGAACTTGACCAACAGGCTCAAGTCCTCGTCTGTCAAGCTTCCTGTCGCGTCTCTTCTTGAGGTGGAGGAAGACGAGTCCTGTTGGTGACCGTTGATCTCTCACTTACCAGGTGTTTTCACAACCCGAGTCGTCGGCATACGAAAAGAACATTGCCTTGTTCTTCATCGAGCTCGGCTGGACAGTGAGCCTGCTTCTATGTAAAAGATGATTCTAACTTTGATGCTTTGCGTCGCCCTCTCCTGTCCTTGCTGTCAAAAGCGTGCTGATGCCTCCACTCAAGCTCAAATGGTTCTCAAGCTTCTCCCAGGAATCAGCAAACAGATCGAACAGTGATGCCTAACTTTTATACATCTTCCGGCTCATTCTGTGCAGGCATCAAGTTTTATTTCTACAGATGATCCTATCTGCCATCGAACTTGTAACGCCCCTTCTTCGGGAGATCAGCTTGTGATTGAGCTCAATGTTCCAGGTTGGAAGCAAAACCGGATCTTCATGGGAGGAGATCAGCTCAAACGTTGGAAAGGATGATGTTGATGTTTTCCGCAACTTTTTGCTGGATGTTCTCCTGTATCTCCCTATGAAAGCGAGCAAAGAGGCGACGGCAAGCGATTCCACTCCTGTCGTCGAATGCCCTCCTGGGCTCTCCGAAGGATCTTTGACTTTCATCACGAGCAAAATTCAATCCAAACAGGTGATGATGATGGAAAATTGATAGCAACCTCTGAATGCTGCTGGAAGGAGAAGGAAAAGTACTTGATGGATCGCAAGGTTCCAATCCTGCAAGCTCTGCTTCAATTGGTTCCTCTCGCTGATATGCAGTGATATCTGCTATCCCTGATTTGTCACGCAGGAGAAGATAATTCCGCACGAGAAGATGCTCTCGCTGGCTGTCGTAGCCACGTGCGGTTCTCACCATGGTAGATTGCCTTTCGCGATGCCTTATGGACACCAACTATTGCATCAGATGTGCGAAGAATGGGTGAGGAGCTACTGCGAGCAAAATCTCAGAGATCGAACTTTGAAGATCCAGATCTTGTGAAGGTTATTTTTCTTCTCTTCTTCTCTATCTCACCGGGTGCTCACATGACTGCAGGACTTGTACAAACTTCTGCTAGGGACGAAGAAGTCTGATGCAAAGACGATTGACAGGAAACCTGTGGACGTTCCCACGAGAGTTTCGAGTACTGATTCTGATTACTCTACCCTTGCCCTCTCTTCGTGCTTGTAACTCCTTGTGCTTTACTCTTGTCTTGTTTCTCAGTCCTGTTGCTCCCACTGCCTTCCGTTGTCAGCCCCATCTCTTCCATTCATTCTCTTCTTCGGTCCCTCTGTCCATTCTTTTTTTTCTCTCCTCATTACAAATCACCACGAGACGTTTCTTCGCATAATTGCTCAGCAACTAGCTGATCGCTTGTCGTGCAGTTCTTCCCTTCCTCTGCCGATCAGTCCTTGCGGCAAACTCATTCCCTTCAGCTATACAAGTGTAACATAAGGATTGTTTTCATCTGTTTTGATTTTTCTCAGGCAATTTTCAATGGTTTGTATGGCCAGGACTCAACAGCAAAGTTGAAGCAGGTATCGGAACACAGATAAGGACCAAGTAGAGGACTCAACTTGGGTACCCGCAGGCTACGATGCAACTTTGCATCTGGACGATGGCAAAATCAAGAGACGACATCTTTCAGGTAACGGAAACAGTGAGAGTTACCGGCCTTTGGATCCAGTTCATGGGATCAATCTGATGTTCTGACGTCTCGTATCTCTTACAGCCGATTGTTCCTGTTTTGCTGTCTGGCCTGACAAAGTTTCTGACGAGCGTCGTTGGCACGGTGACCTCTCCTCCAAAGTGTTCTCATCTCAATCATCTCATTTCCACTAGGATGCCACAACTGTACAGCTACGAGGATACACGTATTCTGCCATTGGACAGGTTGTGCCTTTCTCCTGGTTTCGTTAAGACTCTGACCTATTCCTCTTCTCTCATCTCGTCCTCGTCCTGTGGCGCTCTGTACCTATTTGCTTCCTCCCGTGCCTTCTCCAGCTTGCCTCCAGAGCTCCAAAGTTGATCTCAGAAGATGTATCTATTGCTGAAAATCTCTTCCTTGCCCTTTCCACTGAACCTCCGGTGAGCTGTATGCGTATTCTGTGGCTTGTCTTGATACCGCTGCTCTTGCTGCTCTTGCTGCTCTTGCTGCTCTTGCTGCTCTTGCTGCTCTTGCTGCTCTTGCTGCTTCTTCTGCTGCTGTTGATCAAGGATCGAGCAGGAGATTCGCGTTTCCGTGCAAGAGGCATTGTCCTTAAGGTCAGTTCATTTGTCGTTTCCTCCTTGTCCTGAGGCACTTGCAGTGTTAACGCATACAGGAACATTGACGAGCAGAGGAAAGATCGCATAATGCAACTCCTCATCCATACCGCTACCAGCGCCACCCATCAGGTAGAAATCATGAGGAATCAGTCTTTCCTCTTCTCTCCCTTCTTCCTACTTCATCCTTGTTTCTCTTTCTCTTCCCAATCTCAACTCTCTACCCATCCAGGCGCGCTTCTCTGCGGTCTACTGGGCACGCGTTCTCTTCCCATTCCATGACGTGAGAGCGCGGCTGATCTGCTTGAGCGGGGTCGACGACGCGAAGATCGAGGTGAGGGAAGAAGCCCTCAAGGGAATTCTTCTGGAAAGGAGCGCAGAGCCGAGCCGAACGGCAGAGTCCCTGATCTCCAGCATCCAAGAAGAGCTCCGTGCGGTGAAGGAGCAGCAGCGTTACCCGACTCTCGAAGAATTCCTTGACTATCTCTTCGAGGACAAGCCGTTCAAGGTGAGGCCCTGCTGGTCCTTTACCTGTCCCATCCTTGACAAGCAGAGACAGGCATTTGAGTCAACAAGCACAATCGTCAAAGTTTCAGTAGTCTCTTTCTGCAACCGATGCCTTGTCCATCACTGCAAGCTCAATGGAAGCATGCAAAGATCGGATTATTTGAAACCTTCACAACTTAAGAGCGAAGGAGATAAAGATACAATGCAAGACAGTAAGGCAAGTATTTCTTTGTAGCATTTTTATCCTCCGTTCACCCCATGATTCTACCAAACCACGAGGCGACGGTCTTTTGACATCTCACTTCAGACACGAGCTGCGGAAAGATTCAACTCTATCATCGAGGTTGCCCTCAGCAGTGCGCTTGGCAGTGACCAACGAGGAGCCGTGGGGGAGGCAGAGAGAGCAAGAGATTGCTTCATTGCGCTCATAGACCTGCTCGCTGCACGGCCAGATGTAGTTGCGAACAAGTATGTTGGAAGACTGCCGTGGCTCGAGGTAAAAAAATGAGACGATTGTAAGAAGGGACGGGAGAGGAGGAGAATAGAAATTTGCAAAAGTTCCCATTAAGGTGAAAGCAGACGAGAAAAATAGTGAGGGGCAGACGAGGGGAGGAGGGAGTTCAGGAGGAGGAAGGAGAACGAGGATGGAAAGTTACGTTT
Source organism: Guillardia theta CCMP2712 (assembly GCF_000315625.1). Taxonomy (NCBI): domain Eukaryota; class Cryptophyceae; order Pyrenomonadales; family Geminigeraceae; genus Guillardia; species Guillardia theta. The sequence goes on from NW_005434640.1 coordinate 373,690, forward strand.
ACTCCTGGAGCTTCTCACCTTACACAATACTCCTGCAGTCTTTCGTATTCTGTCATAAGTCGGAGACTCGTGAACTCGCTTCTTCTCTCTATGGTGAATTCGTGGCAAGGTTGAGCCCGTCTGAGGCAGGTGAAAGAGAACAAGACGGCAGGGAGAGAGCTGACATGATAGGCGACAGAGCAAGTGATGAAGAAGATGCTGACATGTGCTGGCGATGAGAATCCAGTGGACAAGAGGATGGGAGCTGTTCTCGTGATCGGATACGCATTGGGCAGGGGTGGAGACAAATTTGTTGAGCAGCTCTCGAAGGACTTTCTGTTTCAAAGTTTGAAATTTCTCTCCTCTCATTTGAAAGACACGAACCCGCAGGTAGAGTTGTCGTCGTGAATCTTTCGTGTCTTATCAAACTTCATCGTATTCCTCCCCTCCCAATTTGCCTGCTCCTGCCCCTGCTCCCCTTCCTCCTCCTCCGTATCACCTGGCTGTTTCTCTTCTCCTCTTGTTCCCCTCTGACACAGTCGCCTAACAGATGGTCAGTATTATCTGTCGATCCATGTCCGTGATCTTCATGGAGATCAACCTGGCCAGGCTCATGGGCACAGAAGGAGAAGATGTCGACATGTCTGAGGCTTCAAAAACAGAAGATGAAAAGTCGAAAGAGTTTTCTATGATGCAGATGATGCGGACTCTGGGCGAGCTGGCGGCGAGGAAAGAGACGAAGGGGAATGAAAACGAAGCAGCAGCGATTGCACTAGGTTGCATCTGTCTAGCAAGCAGGACGGCAGCGGTCTTGGGTGAGCGATTGAACTCAGCATTGCGTGCGATTAATACATTGCTGGAAGATTGCTGCCGATCCAGTCTGTACAGCACGACAGACGTCAAACGGTCGGAGGAGTTCCACCTCTGTGTTGGAGAGGCTCTTGCTTGCTGCGGAGGTGGAAGGAAATTTACTTCGGAGGTCCTTCTCTCTCAGCTCAGGAACCCTCCTGCCTATCAGGTAACGAAGTTGTAACTACCTTCCCAGCTATTCATGACAACTCTCTCCTTCTCTCCGTCTCCTTTGTCCTTCAGGATGAGAATGGAGATGCGGAGATACAGATGAAAAGGTGGAAGTCCAGCAACGAAGAGACAGACGTTCAGCTCCTTCAAGACATCTTGAAGCATCTCTTTCAGAAGGTTCTCTCCGATGGAAAGGCGCATGTAAGCCAATATCCTTCTATGCAACGTCTAGCCTCTTTCTTCCCTTTTTCTCTTCCTTCCTCCCTTCCTTCCTCTCGTGGTTGCACTTTTTTGATTGGTTGTATCCGTTTCCAGGTCCGCGAAGCAGGAGCTTGTTGGCTGTTGTGTATATTGCGATATTGTGCAGATCATCCAACAGTTCAACAGCACCTCTCGCAAATCCAACAATCCTTTACCCTCCTTCTACAGGTACAGCATCTTGTCGAATCGTCTGCAATGCAGAGGCTCATTCCTATCCTTGTGTTGCGATGTTCAAATCGCTGCCCCGACCTCCTCCTCTTGCCGTCGGCGTCACCTCCTAACATCCTCTCCTCACTTTCCCCTTGGACAGGAGCGATCAGATGTTGTTCAGGAGATCGCGTCGAAGGGACTGGCGCTTTGCTACGACATGTGTACAGACGACAAAGTCAAGGACGAGCTTGTCTCGACGCTCGCTAAGACTCTGATGGGAGGGAAGACAGCTCAGAAGCAGGTCGGTCTGCCTCTACAGAGTGTTCTGAATTGAATTTTATGCTTCTTGGTAGACAAACAACTCGACAGACGATCCGATTTTTGAGGAGGGACAGATCAAGGTACTGTTGAGAGGAAGGGATGTACGAAGGAGATGAAAGAGTTGACTGCAACAGATTGATGATAAGGCACTGGGAGAAGGAAGGTATCTTCACTTGATGCGTTCTTTCTGTCCACCTTTCTGCCCCTGGCACACCTGACGCTCACTTGATCTCCACCGATGTGGAACTTTCATCCACTGCTTCCCCTATCTTCTCGATCCTCGGCTCCTTGATGATGCCTCCGGCAGCTTGACTACCTACAAGGAACTTTGTACAGTCGCAAACGAGTTGGGGCAGGTCGGAATTTGATTTTTGACTCCTTCCCTCGCCCTGTTGTTCAACTCTCACATGGTTCCTTCCAGCCAGAGCTTATCTACAGGTTCCTCAACCTTTCAGGACATCAGAAGGTCAGGGCATACGAGTCTTGTTTGTCGATGCTTTTGCCTTGTCGATGCCTCTGCGCATACCCGTTGATCTCACCTATCCATTTCTCTGTTCAGATGTGGAACTCCAAGAGAGGAGCTGCTTTTGGCTTCTCCTCCATAGCATCCAAGGTGACCAATGCTGAGAATCTGCCATGTCCATGACTATCAATCAGGCAACAGACAGGCTGAAGCCGCACCTTCCAAAGCTGATCCCCAAACTCTACAGATACCAGGTTGAAAAGGATGGATAATCCTGCATTTACAGAACGAGCTGATTCAACCATCCAGTTTGATCCCAACGAGAAGATCCAAGAAGCGATGACGAACCTCTGGCTGGTCGTTGTTGAGGATTCTGAGAAGGCCAAGGAAGCGTATCTACAAGACATCCTGGCTGATCTCATTCCTTCTGTTGGCTCTCGTCTGGTATTCTCGCCCTCACTTCTGTGGCTGTTTCCTAGTCCTATTCCTCCTCCTGCTCCTCCTCTACCTACCATGCTGCAACCCATCGCCGTTGCGAATTGCTGAATCTCAGACCCATCTAGTGGAGGGTACGGCAGGCGTCTTGTCTGGCACTTGCGGACATTCTTGCCAAAAGGAAGTTCGAGCAGATCGAGACGAATCTGGTCTGGTGCCCTTATGACTTGGGTAGAAAGTGAACGAGGGATGTAGGTGGAGATGTACCGCATGAGCTTGAGGGCCGTGGACGACGTGAAGGAGACGGTGAGGATAGCAGGAGCGAGCTTCAACCGGTCGGTCTTCGGCCTTGCCTCCCGACTCGCCGATCCCTCTCAGAGCGGCGAGAGCGTCGCCGGCAAGGTAGATGCGCGCATCAGCTGAGAGATTCCTTCGTGTGATTGAGTGTGAAATTTGTTTTGTGAACTTTGCGGCGGTTTTAAACCTGTACCAATGACCGCTCGATATCCAAATTTCTCTTTACAATGCAACGACCTGAGGCTGAAACGTACGTGATGTCCAGGTGTTGGGACTGATCCTTCCGTTCCTACTCAAGGAAGGAATCTCAAGGTCAGTGCATTCTGTTCCATTCCTCAAGTTATGATGTGTCAAACAGCTCGGCCAGTGAAGTTCGCGCATTGAGCATCTCCCAGCTGGTCAAGTTCACCAAACATGCTGGAACAAGTTTGCGCCCGTTCATCCCCGAGCTCTCGCTGGTGCTGCTGGAGAGCTTGTCCTCGCTGGAGCCGCAGGTGAGCAAGGAGGGGAGGGGATGCTTCCAAGGGAGGAGAGGATGATGGATGAGTAGATGAACACATACTTGCAACTGAATGCGGAGAAATTCGACGTGGCTGGAGAGGTCACTCTTCACCGCACACGCTTCATTCATTGACTGGTTGACAAGCAGACAGTCGAGCGCGCACGGCTCTCCGCCTCTCGCAACTCTCCCATGGCAGACACGCTTGACATGTGCGTGCGGTACATGAACGGAGAGGCTGCCGAGGAAACGATCCCGAAGCTCGTCCACGTCATTCAGCATGGCGTCGGCCTTCCCACCCGCTGCGGCGTCGCTAAGTTTGTGAGCCAACTCTGTCTCATCCAGCAGGAGGTCCCAGCGGTTCTCCGGAAGCACTCTAGCAGGTTGCTCAGAGCTCTGTGCTCTGCCTTCTCCGACCGCAGGTAGATGCGTTCACAACTCCTGCTCTCCATCATTCACTTCTCGTGCAGCACGGTAGTTCGGCAGGCCATGGCAAGTGCCGCAGCGAGGGTGGCAGGCGTGTCGAAAGAGAACAACATCGAAGAGTTCGTTCTCAACATGAGGAAGATGTACGTGGACAAGGGGATGGACGATGCCGCGCTGCGAGCGACGATCGGAGTGGCTCTCAAGGAGCTGGTACTTCAGGCCAGAGACAGTTCGAGCGTTAGCATGCAGAAAGTGATTCCGCTGGTGATCGTGGGGAAGGAGGACGAGGACGAGGCATCTCGGTCACAATTCCTGACGATCTGGGAGGAGAGCGTTGGGTCGTTACACACAGCGTTGAGGATGTACGGGGAGGAGATCATCGAGTTCGTGGAGCTCTGCTTTGCCTCCTCCTCGTGGCTGCTCAGGAAGATGACGGCCAAGGCCTCCGTCTTCCTTGTGTCCTCCAACCCTCACGCCCAAGTCGCTGACATCTCCAGGGCACAGAGCGCGAGAAAGCTGCTCCCAATCCTCGTGCAGAACATCCAGGCAGCGAGGATCTGGGACGGGAAAGAGAATGTGCTGCATGCCATTGCTGCTTCGGTCGTAGCCATCGACTTGTTCGTGGATAAGCAGGGAGGGGACGGATCTGAGCTCCAGCTGGAGGGATGGAGCAAGGAGGGCGAGGGAGCTGGCGATCTCTCTCGGACGCATGTTGCCCGTGTCTTGATCGCGGAGTGCATGAGAAAGAAGCGAGCATATCGGCTGGAGGCTTTGCGAGCTTGCACAAGAATGCTCACGGCGCTGAAGACCAGCCTGAACATCTGGCAGGATGTTCTCACGGCAGTGAAGGATGTGATTCTGAACCCGCAGGAGAGAAAGGAGGAGGAGGTGCGGCAGACGGTCTCTGGGGGAAGAAGCGAGGAAGAGGAGCAGCACTACGACGCTATGATGGAGACCAAGTCTTACGCAGAGCTGAGGACTTGTGCGCTAGAGACTCTCGTCTCAGCATGGATTGTCGACTTTGACCTTGCAAGCGCCATGCTTCCCGACTTGCTCAGGGCGCTGCAAGACTACAGTCACTCGGTGATGGTCGAGGAGAAGCAGGCGGCAGTGAGCATGATGCGCAGGATCGCGGAGAAGTTGTCGGAGGAGGAGAGCCTCGGGATGTGGCAGTCGCTCAGTGGTGCCGTCATGGACGGTCTCTCCTTCTGCATTGAGGTCAACGGGCCGCAGCTCCGTGACGTGCAGATCGCTGCCGTCGCTGCCTGCAACAAGTGGCTCGAGCTATACTCAAGGTTCGCGGCTAGCAGGATGGAGGAGGACGGGGACGGCAACCAAAGGGAGGGGCAGACAAAGGCGCTTGCTCGTCTCATGCACATCGTGGAGGAGCTTCTCAAGGATCAGACGGACATCAACTTCAAGTCTGCACTCAACTCGTTGCACGCCAGCTTGCGGGGCGCGCAGGGAGTTTGACGAGGACCTGATAGGGTAGTTGCAGCTTGTCGAATGGCCATGAGTGTTGAATGAAGCAGAATCTAGTGGGATTGAAGTGAAGCAAAGTCATCCATTAAGGAAATTTTGTCTTGTCTTGTCTTGTCTTGTCTTGTCTTGTCTTGTCTATTTCTTGTCTTGTCGTTGTCTATGATTTACATTTGGGTTTACATGAGCTCGGGTACCCAGGGTTGTCGATTAATCCATATCATGAACAGACTGCAGAGAAAGAGTTAACAACATGAAGGTTTCAAAAGACAAGAAGAGTTCGTCAAGAGACCGAAGTAGGACGCGATTGCTTGTAACACTTACCATCCCAGTACAATGTGCAGAGTCGCCCCGAAGAACATGGTGTAGGGAGACGTTTCGCCTGACATTCTCCGTCAACCCGCAGTCTCTTCCTCTATGCTCTACCCACCGATGTACACTCCTCCTGACCCAACAGCGCAGATCTCCTCCAACGTGTAGTGACCTCCAACAGAACCATCTGCTGGTATCTCTCCCTCAGGGCGCAAGGGCCAGTACGTGGGCGTTCTCTTGTCGATCCATGCCCCTCCTCGTAACCTGTTCAGCTTCATAGCACCTGCTGGCAGGCTCGATCCACGAAGGAGCGTCGAAGGAGATGAGAGGGAGGAGAGGGGAGAGGAGAGGAGAGGAGACGATGATGGCAGAGGGGACGCTGTTGCCGCCATGATCCCACCCAACGCCAGAGATAGCGCAAGGATCTGCATGCCGGGGCCACTTCTCCTATACCCACCCTCCTATTGCTAAATCCAAAAGTACCCTACCCCCGCCCGAAAAAACACACCCCACAAGGCATGTATTGACCAACAATAATTTGACTCACTCTACCCCACGTTTTCAAACACCTACATTATAGTACCCCTACAGTATGACCACCCCACCCCGCTTCCTCCTTGGACAATGAGCGGATAATCCATGGCAGCTGCTTCACGACTATGGCGACGGCTGCCGCGAGGCTGCCGCGGGTCCACAGCGAGGAGAGCATGTGCATGCTGAGAGAACAGTGAGGGAGGGAGGGAGGGGAGGGAGGGAGGGGAGGGAGGGGAGGGAGGGAGGGAGGGAGGGAGGGAGGGAGGGAGGGAGGGAGGGAGGGAGGGAGGGAGGG
>NW_005434640.1:380260-402527 GCF_000315625.1 Guillardia theta CCMP2712
AGAGGGAGAGGGAGAGGGAGAGGGAGAGGGAGAGGGAGAGGGAGAGGGAGAGGGAGAGGGAGAAGAGGAGGGAGAGAGGGAGGGAGGGAGCAACCTGGCACTCCAAACTGGCCCCAGCCAAGACGGAATCGGGAGGTATGGTTTGAAACATCCTACAACATTGGACGTTCAGCGGCAACATGTACAGACAGACAGAAAGTCAGAAGACAGACAGAGAGACAGCGGGAGAAGGAGAGAGGGGACGAGAGGGGATGAGATGGAGGGAGCGAGGGGAGGGCAAGGCAGGGAGGGAGCAGCCTCAGCCTGCACCTGTGCGCGTCATGGATCAGCTGCTCCAAGGGAAGATCGCTGGGCAGCGTTTGCATGACAGAATGAATCATAGAATAATCGCCTGACAAGATCCTCAGCCAATCATCGCATCCTCCCCCATCCGATACCCTTGCTCGGTAGGAGCTGCTGTCTTTGCCAGCACAGCAAGGAGGCAGAGAAATATCTGATCAGGGACGTTAGGGCAGCAGCTGGGGTGGAGATGGATACTCACAGAGACATGAGGGGATGGCTGGCCAAGAAGAAGTCGTACAGTCGCTCTATCTGCACGATCGTCATCATCATCATGACCATCATCATCAACATCCTCCTCGTCCTCGTCCTCCTTCCCTCCTCTTCCTCCTCCTCATCACTACCACCACCATGCGTGATAGTGATAGCTCCCACCTTGTCCAAGGACTTGAGGTCATGTGCGAACCAGGTCAGGATCCAGCTGAGAGCGAAGATCGGGTCGACTTCGCACTCGCTGAGGCACTCGTAGAGCTTGCGGTCCCGTCTGCACATCATCGTCAGAACAAGTCTGACTCGTCGTTGATCGAGCTTGCTCGCCTCTTAATGATATTCATGAGTAGATGAAGGGCTTGCTGTACCGCAAACATGCTCTTGTTCATGGCCTCGCGGAAATGATACTTAGCCAGTCGCTCTGCCACAGGCAAGGCCGTGGAGTCGCTCCCCATCACCTGAACGACATGTCAGCTTACTCAAAGTCACCATCAGCATCCTCCGACTCGCCAGGATCGCCACCGAGCAAACGTCGTTGAACCCCTGGTAGTAGTGCAAGTCCGGGTTGGTTGCCAGGATGGTGTCGATGACTGTCGACAGCTCTGCCAGCCTGTGCTCCCTCGTCCTCTTCCTCATGTCCGTGTAGAGCATCGAGCGAACTACGTCCAACTCGACTTGCTTCTTCTCACGATGATCCCTCTTCACCAAACTCGACGAAGTCCAGGAATCGTCCACCTCGACTCTCAGCAGGCGAGGCCATATCTTCCTCCTGAATGCAGGACTGAGGAAGCCATCTGTGACTGCTGCTTTCCGCAAGGACTCTTGCATCTCCTCATGGGGCAAATTCAGAATGTTCACCAATTTCATGGCGTGCCTTGCCCTGTTCTTTCCCTTGACCTCTTTCCTCTTGCCCCCTACAGCTATCCATTGTACGATCTCACTTGCCATGATCTTTGACGTCTCAGGCAGTGAGATGTGTGTTGGACAAGTAGATACTTGTAACGCGCTCCCTGAGCCTTGCCTGGTGAGTTCTCCGTTCGATCAAGTACAAAACAGCCTGAAATCAGTCTGGTTCGTTCCCCCCGCGGGCAAACCGCTCGTTCTTGGCGAGTGGATCGTTCTTTTCAGCCTTGCCATTCAATATCTCATCCCTGATCTCCTCTTCATCCTCCTCCCTCTCCTCCTCTCCTCCTCTCCTCCCTACCCTTCGCTTCTCCCGCCAACAACGGCATCTACTGTCAGCATTACGAGGCGGGCCGCTGAAAACAATACGGCGTCTTTTTTCTAAAAAAAACAAAAACAACAACTGTAAAAGCACTCCGGACACCCTCAAGCACAGGCATCACCGGATACACCAACTAGTCCAAAGGGCGAAAGATGGCGGGAATGGAGCGGATCGAGCGAGAGGAGATGCTGAGGAAGCGGAGCGAGGAGGCCGACATGCGGCGAACAGAAGCACTGAGGATGGCTCAGAGCGTTGTGATGCAGCAGGAGGCGAAGCTTCTCTCCTCTCCTGCAGCCAACAGGAGCCATGGAAGTCGCAAGGTGGGTCGTGAAGCTATGCATATCATGCAGCGATAGTTGAGCTGTGCTGGGGAGTCAGACGAGAGACGTAAAGTCTCAAATGCTCGTATGATGACCGTCTTAGCACTCCATCCATGTCATCCTTTGCTGTGGCCTCTTTGTCCTGTGTTGTCCTCATTGTCATCGAAACACAGATCCGGTTGACGTTCACCTTTCCCCCAGGGACACGATTCTGCCGGCTCTTCTCCTGCCAAGTCTTCTACCCATTACTCCACACCGACGAAGAAGAAGCACTTGGAGGACGACGATTACGACGAGCAAGCGTACGAGGATGAGGACGAGGATCGGGACGAGGGCGCTGCGTTCGGAAACGAGGATTTTGAAGTTGAGGAGGACTACGATGCCGGAGGTGGGATGGCTGCTGCTGCCGAGAGCCAATGGAGGAGCCGAGCTCAGCAAGCGTCCAAGAGAGAAGGCGATGACGATGGCCATGTTGCGACCCCACAGATGGGATCAGAAGCAACGATCAGGTTTGTGTAACGTATGCGATCGGGAGTTGGGCTGAAGTAGTTGGATGTTAGGTACTTGAAGGCAAAGCTGAAAGTGATGGAGGAGGAGGTTTCAGAGGCCAATCAGTGTCTGCAAGAGCAACAAGATCGATTGACGTACCTGGAGAAGCGGAATCAAGAGCTGGAGGAATCTTCGACCAAGAGCTCCAAGCTCAACGAGAGTTTGAAGGTGGACATTGGTTCTCTGCTCCTGCCCCTCACGGCCTTGATAGGTGAAGTTGGAGAAGGTGAAGCAGGAGCTTCAGGACAAGACGAAGCTGGTGACGATGTTGCCATGCACCTTGAGAACTCTTGACGACACGGCAGGCTGAGTCATTGGAGAGGCAGCTCTCCGCAAGCATCAAGGAGAAAGAGACGATCGAGAGGGCTCAGAAGCAGAACGATAGCTTAGCGGGAGCCAAGGACGTCCGTCTGAACAGAGCCCTCGAGGAGGTTGAGAGATACAAGAAACTCTTGGCCGAGACCAAGACCAGCAGCTCCGAAGTGACTGAACAAGTCCGGAAGCAGCTTGACGCGGTTGGCACAACTTTTCTCCCTTCACCCGCTTCTCACCATCCTTCCCTCCTTTCTCCCTCTCCTCGCGTCATCATCCCGTCAGGACTTCTGATGTCCCTTCAACCTTATCCTGCACTCCCTTCTCCCCTTCCTACAGGCACCCCCCCCCTCCCTCTCCCTCCCTCTCCCTCCCTCTCCCTCCCTCTCCCTCCCTCTCCCTCCCTCTCCCTCCCTCCCCGCAGCAAGGATGATCCTTTCACAGGCCGTGGTTGAGAAGAAGAAGCTGGCAAAGCAGAAGGCGGAGCTCATCTCCGGGTTCAAGAGCCAGATGAAGCTCATCGACGTGCTGAAGCGACAGGTAGAGGAGAAGGAGGCAGCGTGGACGGGGGGGCTGAGCTTCCTTCCAGGTCATCCACCTCCAGGCTGCCAAGACGCTAGCAATCACCGAGCAGGAGTTCACCAAGGCGTTGGAGCTGGGAGACTCGATCTAGAGCAGGGAGGGAAGTTTGTTAAGAACGCATCATGTGGCATGTACAGGATGTCTGCGACTAAGAGCCTTGTCGAGCACAAGTTCAACTTGTCACTTGTGCTCCTTGACAGCCGCCCGCACGACCGTGATGGAGGCGCCGGGCTGCCACAAGAATATCTTTTCCTTGTTCAGCGGGTCCTCCCGCATGCTGCACCAGGACGGCGCCACCCGCGCGATGAACTCCAGCTGCTCTTCCACCTGGCCCTGGCATGTCACATGGAGTGTGGGAAGCACGTGGGGAGTGGGGATGAAGGGGACGTGTGGAGAGGGGGAGCGAGGGAGCGAGGGAGCGAGGTAGGGAGCAAGGGAGCAGGGGAGGGAGGCTGACCTCGAATCTCGTCATTGAGGAGTCCCTGTGCTGCCCCAGCATCTTCACCGCCAGCTCTCGCAGCGGCATCGCGTTCCTGCACGCCCCCCTCAGCCGGAAGTGCGCATGCACCATCTCTGCTAGGAGCAGCGCATTGGCCGTGTTGACTCGACCCGTCGGCGCCTTGTCGCTGCGGGCTGGGGCCTCTTGCGAGGCCTCGTCGCGTCTCTTGTGGGGACTTGCCTCGTCCTTCTTGGCCTCCTGCGCCTTCTTCAGCTCCTTGAGGCGAATCTTCTCGATCAGCGCAGGAGAAAGTCCAGAAAGAGACTTGGGGACGGGCTTAGCGAGAACCTCCTTCTTCGCCTCCTCCTCCATCGCCTCCTTTGCCTCCTCCCCTGTCCCCCCATGACTCTCCTTCCCCTCGCGCTGGTTCAAGACAGCGAGCAGAGCTTGTCGGACTGCCCCCGAGGACTTCGAGAGCGTCTCCTTGAGCGCCTCGTTCTTGCCCTCCTCCAACTTGATCTCCTCGACCTCGTTGGGCTTGAGAGGAAGAGGGGCGGGAGGGATGTCTTGAATCTTCTCCACTGAGAAGTCCTTGTGCCAGACGAGATCGTCCTCGTCTTCGTGCTCCTCCCACTCCCTCGCCATCTCCTCCTTCACTTTCTGAAGCCCCTTTCCCTCTAGGAACAGGTCGTGCTGCTCCTTCACCCTCACCAGCATCTTCTTCCGGAGCTGCCGCTTCCTCTCGAGCAGAAGGCTGCAGCAGGGTGAGATGCGTCAGGGTAGAGCTGAGGAAAGAGAACCTGGGTGAAGGACGAGAGGAGCCAGGTCCTTCGCTTGGGAAGTCGACGGTCAACTGAAACCTTCCGTCCTTGGCGATCCAACCCAGCCGGTAGGCAGCTGGGAATGCGGAGACGATCTTGGGGGAAGTCAGTTACAGCAAGGAGAAGGAGACAGGAGCAGCAGCAGCAGCAGCAGAAGGAGCAGCAGCAGAAGCAGCCAGAAGGAGCAGCAGCAGCAGCAGCAGCAGCAGCAGCAGCAGCAGCAGCAGCAGCAGCAGAAGGAGCAGCAGCAGCAGCAGGCGGCGGCGGAGGAGGAGGAGCAGGAGAGTTCGAGCATCAATCACCTGCTGGAGGCTTCGTAGGGGAAAGTCTCGTTTTGAGATGTCCTGGACGTTCCGCTGAAGCTGGGTGAAGGTACAGACCTCCGTCTGTGGGGCAAAGTAAGAGCGAAGGAGGGGGGTGGGGGTTGGGGGGAACGAGAGCTACTGACCGGACGCCTCGACTTGGCGAACGAGAGGGAAGTGTCGAGACAGTCGAAGTGCTGGATGAGGCGATTGAACGACTGCCGTTGAAAAGTTGACATGTCAGTCCCCCGTGACCTCCCAGCTGGTCATGGCTGACCTGCGGCAGCTGGATCTCCCGCTCCTGCTCGACCACGGCTGGGACTAGGGCCAACAGATCTTCAGCTGGAAGGATTTGCCTGCCGAGAGGGAAAGTCAAGATGTGGCGAACGGCCTTAGAGAGCCGGTCACCTGCGATGAATCATCTGAGAGGAGCGATCAGGAACGCGCGCCATGGACTTAGAGATAGTCCGAGCCTTTCTTCTGAAGTCCGCAAGTCAGGAAGGGAGGCATGTGGGTAAGTAGGATCAACGGGGTTGAAACCCAGAGAACGAGGATGCGGACTGCGACGAGGAGAGTGGGGAAGAGGACGAGGAGGACGAGGAGGTCGAGGAGGACGAGGAGGACGAGGAGGACGAGGAGGACGAGGAGGACGAGGAGGACGAGGAGGACGAGGAGGACGAGGAGGACGAGGAGGAGGATGGGGAGGAGGACGTCGAGGACGGGGAGGCAACCTCTGAATGGCCATCAGCTCTCTTGTGTTGGCCCTGGCTCTCTCGGCGATCGTCATTTTCCTTTCACTCTGCAAGAACTCCCGAGCTTCCTCCATCACAGATTCCTCTGCTCCCCCTTGGTCATGCACCATCATCCCCGTTTCCTTCCATCTCACCTGGACGCGTCTCCTCTACCATCTCCAGCTTCTCCTTACGAATGTGCAAGGCATGATCCACAATGGCAAGTCCCCTGTTCTTGGGGGACGCCTTCATGGTGGCTTCTACCTTAGGCAGCTCAACCTCAGCTGGAGAGGCTTCAGTCGGAGTGCCTGGTGGATCTTTTGCCAGCTCGCATTGATGAGGGTCCAAGCTCGGAGGGATCGCCTCTTGCTGACCAGGCGGCAACTTTTGTACATCTTCATGGCTGGTGCTCGTTGTTTGCTCCTCTAACGATACGAGGGATGGAACAGGTTGTTCCTCCGTCTGTTCCTTGCTAGTCTCCCAGGTCTTCTCCGACTTCTTCTTCTGTGCCGCAAACTTCTTGAGGGGCCTGTCGTTGCCTCGCACCTACCCTGAAGTCAGGACATCTGATGTGCCCGGACAAGCATCACCTGCCGCCAGTCTTCTATGAGCAACCTTTGGTTCTGCTCGTGAATTCTCCCTCGTTTCGTCATGGTCTGTACAGCAATGGTCGCTCGACTGTACAAAGCAAGAACTGCCACGACAGGTAAGTGAAATTTTTGTCCAAAGACCTTGGAGAAGCCTCTTGTCGCAATGTTGGTGCAAAAAAGATACTACTAGAGATGGAAGAACATTGGATTCACATACAACATCTAATTATCAGGATGGGTGATCTTGTATTGGATGAAGAAATGGCATTCAAACATTGAACACATGCTGGGACGGAAATGCATCGTACAGTGGAATAAGTTACAGGAGGGCGGAGGGAGGAAAAAGTAGCAGAGGCACTCAGTCAGTCAGTCCGTCAGGCAGGCAGGCTAGCTGGCAATCAGACAGGTAGTCGGAATGGATAAACTGATGGATGGGAAGAGGAAACGGAGCAGCGGGGAAGAGAGAAGGGAGAGGATACATAAAAGATTCACCACGAATGGAGCTGCGAAAGGTGGACAGAGAGTGGAGGGATACGAAGGAAGTGATGGAGATAAAAGAGAGAAGGGATGCAACAAGTGCAGTGGAGCAGGGAAGGAGCAGGAGGATGCGAGGGAGGGAGGGAGGGCCAAGGAGACGGGGAGGAGGCGATAGGGGGGAAAGGGATCTCGTTTTGCCTTCCCAAAGAGGAAACCCTTAGAGACGTAACCGTCATAACGAATAATCAAAGTTTGTAAGTTTGAAGATTGGGGGCTGAAAAATATTTCTAGGACGGTCAGAAGTTTGCTACACCCCCACCCCCTTTATGAGCTATTCAGTTTTAAAAAGTACCCCTTGTCCAAAGATTTTTCCCAGGAGGTGAAAGTTTGGCAAGTCTCAAAGTTTTGGTACTGTTGGAACATGCAGCCGCCGCTACGGCCTGCGACGAGGACGAGGACGAGGAGCACAAGCGCGACCATGGCGACGATGACGACGAAGAGGATGAAGATCGTGACGACGACGATGTTGTTGTCTTCATTGATATCACTCCCATGTGTGCAGTGCTTCCATGTTTCTCATCCCCCCCTCCTCCACCGCCAAGAAAGTAGCATGCTCGTTCTCTGTCGCCCACATATGAAGCTTGCCAGCCCTCGGACCTGCAGCACAAGGATGAGCCATGTGCGTGTAGAGGGGATGCCAGAGGAATCTCAGCGCTCGAAGAGGGAGCGTGTGGTCAGGTCCCTGGGATCCGTGGTTGTAGCAGCGTCTGTGGGCGTTGCGGGTTTAAGGTCTACGAGTTGGGAGCTCCCGTTTCAACAGACCTCGTCTGAGAGCAGCGTTGTAAGATCGTACAACCAGAAGCTCGCCTTCGTGGAAGAGGATGATGTCGGCGCTCGCGATGTTCGCACTATTCAGCCATCGGACAACAAGGAGCCAGAAATCAAGGTACGGTGATTGGATCCGACGGCGATCCAACGGCTGACAGTTCTTGCAGCTCACCTTCACAGAGAAATGTTTCGCTCTGGCGTTCCTGGGCGTTGCCGTCGGGCTCCCTTGCTTGCTGTGCTGGGTCTGTCCGCTGTTTCTAGGCCGACCCCTTGCTGACTTGAACGCTCCAGGTTCGGTCGAGCCCGGAGAAGTGGGAAGGAGAGTGAGGGAGGAGAGAGAGACTGCGCGCTTGCAAAGACTGATATTCATTTATTGGAACATGCTGGATCAGACCTACCTCGAGCACAGATAGCGTTGTTATACACAAGGAGAGAGAGAGAGAGAGGAAGAGGAAGGTCCTCGAAATTTACACTTGGTGTCCGAGTCAGTCTGAATCTTGCTGAGCTATCTCCATCATCGCTCTAAGGTTGAAGGCAGCACTACGACCGCCTGCAGCAGTCGAAGAATCTTCAGAGTCCGAGCTGGCAGACGATAGAATCGGGCTCTCTCGAACTCTCTCGTCCCCATCATGTTCTTCGTCCTCGTCCTGCTCCTCCTGCTCCTGCTCGACAGCCGAGTAGACATTCGCACTCTCAGACGGCACGTTGAATCCTAGCGCATTGAGAGCAGCCGTACCCAGGGAAGCCATCTCAATTCCGATCTGCTTCGTCCGCGATCTGCCCGCGCTGGTCCTCTCCCCCTCCTCGATCACAAACCCCGGATCATACTGGTCCCACCTCTCCGCGCTCTGAACCCGGGCTGCCATCTGCGCGCCCTCCCGATCCAGCTGGACTTGATCAGCGAAGGATACGCGCTTCTCTTCCCCCGGCACCCGCAGACCCTGGGGCTCCGAGTGGTCAGGAGTCACCTTTGCATGCTTCTTGAGCAGTGGCCGTTGACTTCCCTGAGGATGCAAAGACGGTGCTCGTCCTTTCTGCCCCTGCTCCTTGCTCTTTCTCGCCTGGCGCGACTGCTTGCCCTTGAACTTTCCCAGCACGTCAAGTTCCTTGGATCTCTTGCTATGCTTCTTGTCATCGGAAGAATAACCGGAGCAAGAAGAGTCTGAGTCGTCATCGTCGTTCGGATCGTCGTCGTCGTCATCATGATCATCATCGGCATCGTCGTCATCGCTCGTGTAATCTCTCCGCTTCTTCCTCGCTGCCAGCAGAACTTTCATCAATTGCGCGTCGGATTCCGAGCTCCACTTGAGGAAGTAGTGGACTACAACTCCTGCTGCTGCCACCATGATCGTTATGATCAACTTGAGAGGCCAGCAGAGTCCCTCGACACAGTCTCCGAAGCAATTGCTGAGCCCTCCTTGACACTCCCTGCACAGCTCGCCCGTGAAGCCGGCGGCACAGTAGGAGTTTTCTCCTCCCAGGCACGACTTTGGGTACGGGCACTGCTCCACCTGAAGCGGAATCCTGCACAATTCGAAGTAAGTTGGAGGTGCGAGGAGGGAGAGCAGCGAACTTGGAAGTGATGAAAAATCCCTGGAGAGCGATGATCTGGCTTCCACCAGGGCAGCGAGTTCCGAACGGGCACTTCTGACAAGGAACTTCCGGCTGCAATTTGCATCAAACTGACTGAATGGTGGAATCGAAGACAGGGGAGGGATAGGAAGGGGGGGGGGGGATGGCGAGGAAGCAAAAGACAGGAAGTGCGGAGAGGAAGAAAGACACGGAGATGGAGTTGAGAGAGAGGAAGAGGATTTCGATCAGTCCGCATGCATGCCCTACCGTCGGAGAGAAAGTCCCTGGCAAACATTGAACGCAACGAGGTCCGGGACCCACTACCTCCCCAGAGTGGCACTGCCTGACGTGCACGACTATGGGATCGCTCTGCAGCTCCTGCTCCGAGTACACAGCAGCCATGCTGACGACCGATCCTGGCTGTGCGAACAGCTGCAAGCCACGCCAGAGCGCCTCTCCTCTGTCCACGAGCGTTTCTACCTGACCCCTCAGCTCCGGCCTCGTTGGGTCCTCGGGTTCAAAATGGACGATCTGCATGCGTAGGACATACCCACTGGCACTTACGATCTCTTGCCCGTAGAAGTCAAACATCTTCGCCTTGAGAGGAGGGATGAATTCATCCCCTGAGTGGTACACGTAGTTCACTCGCTCGTTGCCGACTGCTAACCGTTCTACCGCACTTGCCACGTCCTTGCCATATGGTGCATCGTTGTCGATGAAGGTGCAGTTGTCCAGGACAGGCCCTCTCTGCTTCCAGTAGATTGCTCCTCCTCCACTCGTCGCCTTGTTCCTCTTGAACACAACTCTGCTGAGATGGGGAGACGCATTTTCACAGAAAATAGCACCGCCAAACTCCGCGATGCAGCGAGAGAAGGCGAGGCTACGCAGCGAGATAGCAAATCCTCCGCTTTGTATGAATGATATTCCTCTGGTCGATCCTTCGCAGTCGATCTCAACTGAGTTGTCCCCCACGCTTGATATCGCTACTTGCACCTTCGGAGCTACAAGGTTTACGTTTCCATTCCCCTTGCATACCCCCCCCTTTAAGTACACATGGTCGCCGCTCTGTACTCGATCCAGGACATGCTGGATCGTCCCACATGGAGCTTCCTGCCATCCGCATGCTTCGTGATCGGATCCTCCTGAGCAATCGACAAACCAACCGCGATCGCCGGCCGAGGGATCGACGGCAAGCGCTGTGCGGCAGTAAAGCTCAGAAGAGAGGAGGGAGACGAGGAGGAGGAGGAAGGGGAGAGGGATGGAGAAGAGACGAACCACTGTCCCTCTCTGCTCGCTGCATCGTCGCCTTCGCATCTTCCATCGCCCTCCTCCCTATCCGCCATTACCCATGCCG
Organism: Guillardia theta CCMP2712; assembly: GCF_000315625.1. NCBI lineage: Eukaryota > Cryptophyceae > Pyrenomonadales > Geminigeraceae > Guillardia > Guillardia theta. The sequence goes on from NW_005434640.1 coordinate 390,912, forward strand.
TCCATTACAACATCATCCCCCTCCTACCCCTGCTACCCTTCTGATAACCCGAAGTCTGACCCCTACCCTGCGGAATTGACCCCTACCCCCAAACCGAATCGATGTAGATGACTACACATCGATACACCCAGCAAATTCCTGCTTAAAGTACCCCTAATAATCATGATCATATCACCCCCACCACCAAAGACACACAGAGTACCCCTCGAAATTGATCGGATAAGGATGGGTTTAGAGGCAGAGAACATGAACATGTGAACATGAACATAAGAACATGTACATGAATATGATGGTGAACACAAGTAACGACTTGCGATCAAGTTTAGTTTGTTGTGCTGTTGTTGGAAACACTGCAAGGTAGGCCGGGATGTTCGTTCAAACTTAAGAGAACGAGTGAAAACCAGTCGAAAGTCGACAGCTCCAACGATCTTGCTAAGAAGAGCTCTGCCAGAGATCGCTGCGTGTGCGGAGAGCCGAGTCGTCAGACATGAAGAAGTTGAAAGTCACCAAGATTCCTTCACGCAAGGAGCTCTCGGCCGCGTCTGCCCGGCAAGCTGCCCATCATGCGAGCGAAGATGTCTTCTTGAGAGAGTGCTGGCAACGAAACTTGGAGCGTGATGGCATTCGCTTCATCCCCGAACGAAATTTTCGTCAGCCCATCCCCTACATCTCTATCTCTGCATCTTTCGAGGATGTTGACCCCCCAGCTACAAGCTTCCAGGACCTCACCCCCATGATCACTAGAGTCGATTCCCCAGGGTCTTACCTCAACCAGACTCTGCACCAGCTCACGTATGGGAGCGGGAGGAACGAGACATTCTCTGCGATCAACGTGCTCATATCGCTAGTGGAGGGGGACAACGACAGGGCGAGGGCTGCCCGCAGGCAGGTAGCCAAGACACCTGCGGTCCTCGACGGAATCTTCAGGTTTGCAAAGATCTGCGATCAGGAGCAGAAGACGCAGGTGTACAAGTGCCTGAGCCAACTCGCGCTGTACAACGAGAAGGTCAGCCTGCACATCTTGTCCGACACTCACGGGATTGCGGGCATCATCAAGGCCGCGGTGAGTTCGCCCATGGCAGCGCAGGTGGAAATCGCCCGGCTGTTCAATAACCTTTGCGCGTATGAGAGCACAGCTGAGGTGATCGAGAAGAATCAGAGCTTTCTAGAGGTGATCAAGAGGTTCTGCTCTTCCCCCTCCTTCCTCGTCCGGTTCCGCGCCCTGTCCTCCGTCAACGCCCTCTCACGGTTCCGTTGCGCCCGCTCAACACTGCAGAGGACAAGGTTTCTGGAGGAGGCGGTGCTGGTGATGAATCTCGAAGGAGGAAGCAGCGATCAGAGAGCCATCTTCGAATTCATCCAGGCTTGCGCTACCCTGAACCTCCTGCCCTTGCAGGATAGGAAGGGCTTCAAGGTTGAGAAGAACACCCTGGCGACAAGCCTCAGGTTGCTGAGCTACTCTCTTGCCCAGCGGCCGTTCTCAGGTATCACCTTCCGTACGATACATCTCTTTCAAGCCATCAACAACTTTCTGAGCAATGAGGAGAACAAAATCCTTCTGTTCCGGATGGGGCTCGTGGAAAACCTGGTGGAGTACACGAGAGCATGGAGCGAGGACCCGTCTCAGTCACTCAACGATCAGCTTGAGGTGCTCGAGCTCGCGTTCCAGATGATCCTGACCATGTCAAGTCTGCACGCCTGCAAGCTTCTGCTGCGCAGACAAAACTTCGGCACCCAGATCGTGAGGTTTCTGACCTCGAAGCCCAGCGACATCGTACTGCAGTACTGCAAGGGGCTGATTGAAGAGCTCAAGTACATGGAGAACGTACAGGACTTCCTCGTCCGGCCCAAGACCAGCATGTCGTCGCACTCGACGATGGGGGCGAGCCGGACGATTCCAAGAAACACTTCCGGGCAGAGGCTTCGCACGGTACCGATTGTGTCCACGTCGTTAAGGAGGGAAGCGTCTCTGAGTCCCTCGGTGAGGAGGAAGGGACAGTTCTCCCCGCTCAAAGTTGAGCCGTTCAAACGAGCACTCCGGATATCCTTGGTTGAGCAGGCGGTCAGGCGGTGGAAGGCGATCCTGGCGGGACTGCAGGAAGAGTGCTTCAAGAACAAGAGAGAGGTCCCTTCCGATGCCGTGTACCAACTCTTCACCTCCAACGACGTCCTCCCGAATGATCACGACTGGGAGCTCTTCCTGGAGGGAGTAGGAGCTGACCCTGTCAGGGGGTGCTCGCCAGCAGCTCTCCTACGCGCGTTCTGCACTGCGCTGGGTCAACCGCAGACGGGGCAGGGGAGCGACATGCTCGTCGATCAGGAGGAGGAAGTGCTGCAGGTCATTCTCCTCAAGGACCTGTCGAGGTTCGAGAAGAAGATCCAGGAGGGATGCCATTGGGTAGAGGAGGAGGACGTCACCGTCTCGGCCCTGGCGGACCGGCTGAGGGAGCTGGGGTGGGAGCTCAATGAGGTTGGCAGGGAGAGCGTCAGGATGGCGTGCAGCTCCGCTCACAGCAACTTGGTGGACGTGAGGATGTTCCGTGAGACTCTGCATGAGATCGCTGCCGGGTTGAGGTCGATGCCAGCGTACGAGGCCATGGAGGAGATTGGCTACGAGACGAGTCTGCACAAGTGGATGAAGCAGAACCTGCCTCCTCCTCGCAAGAAATCCCTCGCCCTGCAGACCAGGAGGGCCCAGAGCGACGGAGGGAGCCGTCTCCTTGCCAGCTTTTCAGCTTCTCTTGTCAACAGCACGGGCAACTTCACCAACTTGCCCTCGACGACATCCGATGTGTCCTTCTGACGACACCAACTTGATGTAACCAGCTGGGTTGTAATTACATGTAGTCTACCTTGCCTCGCCTGCTCCTCGTCCTTCCCTCTGTTGAGCTACGAAAATCCGGCAGCAGCACTGGACTCCTGGTGAAACGTCTCGGAGAGCTGCTGGTCCCCGACAACAGGTGCTCACGGAGGAGGTTCAGTCCAGCAGGCTACATCTTTCTTTCTCAGCTCGCCGTCTGACCCTCCGACTCGCAAACTACCGGCCGGGCACGAGGTGATCTCGACCCTCGCGTGATTCCCGACGTCAAAGGCTGTTCCCTCCTGTCAAACTCCTCGCAACCGTCAGGCTCTTGTGGCTCTACTGCTGCTTCTTCTCCGACTTGTTCGCGACCCTGTCCTGGATGACTTGAAGTTGGTCCTGCAGCGAGGAGAAGAACTCTTTCTCCCGCAGCTGCCTCAGGGACTGCTCATTGATGCCACCGGGAGTTTGGCTCCTGTCCGTGAGGGCCTTGAAGTCCGTCTCGTACTTCGAGTCATGCGCCAGGGCAAACAGCAACTCCCCTACGAACTTGTTCGCCTTCTCCTGCGGCACCCCAGTCGACGTCATCCACTCGGAGATGGTGTGCTGCATGTAGTAGAAGGGCGCCATCAGCGAGGAGACGGACATGAAGGAGAAGAAGTCTTCCTCTCTGTCCAGGTTGATCACCGTGCTGATCTCGTCGAACAGTTTCTCCAGCTTCTCATCCCTGGGATACATCGGGAGCGGCCCTTGCCCCTGCGCGATCGGAGGCATCGGGATAGCTCTGACCACCCGCGTGCATGGCGCGACCAGGGGCAGGATGTCGTCGATCCTAGCGGTGGAGATGAAGGAGACGATCTTGAGATCCTCTCTGAACTTGAGCTCGCCCAGCACTTGCTTGTAGACCTGAGGGGTGACGCACACGCAGAGGACGTCGCATGAGTCGACCACCTGCTGGTTGCTGCCACTCACCTCCACCATCTCGGGGTACTTGGCCGCTAGGAGCGAGGAGGTGTTGGCGTTGCGAGGGCTCAGGTAGATTCTCTTGGGGGCCAGGGAGAAGGAGCACAAGCCCTCCACGACCGCCTTAGCAATGGTCCCAGTCCCCAAGAAGCCGAGCCGAGTAATTGGCTCAACATCGATACTTTCTTCTCCTACAGCCTCCCCCACAGAGGCCTGTACCTTGTCGCTGCGACCTGCCTTTCCTACAAGATTGTCCTCTACCAGCTTTTTGAGCACGTCATCCCGCATCTGCCGTACTCGTTGCACATTCTCCAGCCTGTCGTCGAACCCTCCCCGAAGCCCCAGGACTCCATTAGCATTGGTCCTTGTAAGCGCCGGTAGGCAGAATGTCTCTGCGGCTCCTGAGATAGCAAGGTGAGAACAAGGACACTGCTCTCTATTCAACGAGCCTGCTTCATCTCCGGACATCACACTAAGGATCTCAACATGGGAGGACAGCCAGAATCATGCAAGATGTTCTAGCAAGTATACAACATGTTCTAGCAAGTATACAACATGTTCTAGCAAATATACAACATGTTAGAGTACGTAAACAACATGCTCTAGCAAGTATACAACATGTTCTAGCAAGTATACATTATGTTCTAGCTTCCATGCTCACCGATCATCATTGCTACCAGAATGATTCGCACTGCCAACACTGCCATGTTTGGTGAGGCCTCGAAATTCCACATCCCCGCACATACCCATGAGCCACATTCATGACGATGGACAGCAGCTGGATGGACAGCGAATGTCGGGTACTGATGTAGATTGCTGCCTTCTCAAAGTCCCCGAGGCGAACTTACATATTTATCTAAAACTATTATAGAATTTAATACTTGGAATAGGATTTCTAATAATGCTAGGAGATATCTAATAACTTAGTACCGTCAAATCGTCACCGAGCAAGTACCAAAGTGTACAAATCGACGTTCTAAAATATTTATATAAATCCATACAAACGTTTTTTTAATTGGCCCTCAGTCGCCATGGCTGCGGCTGCGGCGCTATTCGAGGCAGCTGAGAGGTTCAGCAAGGACGCAAGGGGAGGAGACGAGGGAAGGACAGCAAGGATTCCTATCGCAGGTAAGCTCGAGCTCCTCTGGCAGGGCAAAGTCATGCTTTCTTCCTCACCCTCCTCGTCGCTGCAGGCGGATCGGAGGGCCTGGCAGGAGGCGAGCCGGGGTGGCTGCCTCAGGAGCACTGTGTGGTGGGGAAGGAGATCGAAGCCCAAGACTTTGAGAAGAACTGGTATCGAGCATGCATCAAGGCTGTGAACCTGACGACGAGGGAGGTAAGGGGTCTCGCCTGCTGCGGTCGATGATGCTCCTGGAGAGGATTTCCTGACTTGACCTTGGTTCGTTGAGCAGGTGAAGGTGCGGTTCGCTGGGTGGTCGAGCCGATGGGACGAGTGGATCAGCATCTCAAGTGGGCGAGTACGGATGATCAAGCATCCCGATGCGGAGACCATCTGTCGGGACGGATCCCCTCTGTTCACTCAATGGCTCGAAAGGAAGGCGAGGGCGGCGAAGCTGAGCAAGACCAACAGCAAGCCGAGGAAGGCAGAGGGAGGAAGGAGGAGAGCTGTGAAGTCCATCCACAAGGCAAACGTCGCCTTGCTCGTCAACCTGATGGATCCATCCTTTGGCAGTGACGGTCATGACACTCCTCGCTTCATCCCCTCACTGACCCGTTTCTGACGCATTTCAGGCCGGCAGCATACGCGCATGGCGACTGTGCATGCGACGCTCCTGGAGTCGCAGTCACCATCCTTGTCGCCGTCAAGTCCGGGAGACAGAACTCTCCTAGCTGAGAACCAAGACTCGCAGATCCCCTCGAGCGAGGGTCCAACCAGGGTTCGCCGCAAGGCATCAGATGAAGAGCTGATGACCCCTGCAAAGCGCTCCCCTGCCCTCGTTGACACTCGTGAAGATGCAGAGAGGAAGGGCAGCGAGCCTGAGGACAGACCTGCTGTCATGCGGCAGCTTGTTGCGAGCAGTCCTGCAACCACCACGAGGCCGACAGAGGTGGGAAGCGGGGAGGTAGTAGAGTGAGTATCCGGAGGACAAGGAGTGACTGGCTGTCCTCATGCAGGAATGTTGCTCTCCTCCTCTCAACTCGATTCGCAGTCGTGCGATGGCTCGTCTGTTGGATCTGAAGCAGTCAAGTCACGCTGTGAGCATGGAGGAAGGAAGACCGAGTAGGAGGCGACGGACAGCAGCTCCAGACCGCCCGAGCGCGGTGAAGGAGGAGGGAGGGAGGAAGGGTTCGCTATCCCATCTCCCGTCGTCCTCGAGGCAGACGAGCGACTTGAGAGGAAGAGACTTGATAGGAGCGAGAGTCCGGAAGCACTTCAGGAGGTACGGGGTGTACGGGGGGCGCGTGGTGAAGCTAGACCGGTGGTATACCATCCTCTACGAGGACGGGGACGTCGAAGACTTCACCCTGAACGAGGTCCTCGTGCACCTGGTCGACGCCTCCTGCTCCCTCGGGATGAATCTGCTGGAGCAGGGGCAAGGGGAGGTGAAAGCTGAGCTGCCTGCCGACTTGAGGCCAGAAGGTGTGCTGGCGGAGGAGGGGATCGTTCCCTTCCTGTGGAGCGCTGTGAAGTCTGGGGTCTCCTGCAAGCAGTCGGTGATGGAGAGGAGGGGAGAGCAGGACATGCTCGACGTCATCGAGCGTCGGCTCTTCTCCCTTGTCCCCTGCCTTGACAAGTCGCAGCTGCTCATGAGCACTTGGGCGCTTGCGGCCATGAACTTCGAGGGCAAAGAGCCGCTGCTGACGCTGATCGAGGACAGGGTAAGGATCCTCTTGGAAGGATCGACGGAGGAGGAGAGGAACATGCTGCTGTGGTCGTTCCGGCAGCTGGCCAAGGGGGACAAGGCTCGTCGGGGGGAGGAGGAGGAGCGCGAGGAGGACAAGCGGCGACAAAACCCAAACTGGCGGCGATATAGATGACCTTGACATTCATTGATTCGAAGGAAAACCTCTTCCTCTCTTTGATTCTCTTAGTCTCAATATCCTGTCCCCTCCCACCCTCCCTCGCTCTTCTCACCCCGCGCAGCCCTCCTTTCCCTGGGCCCTCTCCTCCCCTTTCTGTTTCAGCAAAGATCCTCTTGCCATCTGTTCGCCTCCCACCTGACCAAGGAACCATCCCTCCCCCTCCCAGCGCTCATCCCCCCGCCTTCATCCTCCCTCTGACTCCCTTCAGAGCTCTTCGTGCATCTCGACAGGGAACCTCTTGGCGCCGTGCTCCTCCTTGTGCTCCTTCCCCTCCAGCAGCTGCGCGATCCACTTGAGGAGGAGGCTGAGGGAGAGGGCGAAGAGAAAGAGGATGAAGCAGATAGTCCAGCCCGTGGCGTCCAGCGGTACCGTCCGGCAGGGAGGTATCCCCAGCTGAACGCAGGAGATCTGGAGGAGGAGGAGGACGAGGCCGGAGCCTAGCAAGCGCTTGAGCGACACCTGCTTCAGGTCCCCCGTGTGATAGCTGAGCACCGTCCCCAGCAGCGTCCCAAGCTGGAGGAGCATGAAGGCGTTGAAGATGAGGGAGAAGAGGTAGTTACCGCTCTGTGACTTGCCCTGCCCGTTGGGCATGAGAGGGACGCATGCTCGGCTGCCCTGCTCATCTGCTGTGCAGTCGGTGATCCAGGAGGCTCCTGTGAAGGAGAGGAGGGAGAGGAGGAGGCACTGGCTGCCCGCCTGCACCAGCAGCCTCCCCTTACACTTCCCCGAGAGTAGCGAGACGTTCCTGCGGTAGGGAGACCGCGGGGCCTCGTGGGAGCGAAAGTGGTAAGGGAGGCGATCGACGGATGCGACGCAGAGGAGGGAAAGCACGTCGACAACCACCTTCATCCAGAGCATCTGCTCGGGGAGGAAGATCTCGACCCCACCGAGAGCTGCCAGGAAGCAGGCGAATGGGGCGACGATGTTGAAGTTGGTGCGGTACTCGAGGTAGGCATGCAGGTTCTGGTGGAACCTCCTTCCCCTGTAGAGGACGGAGGCGACGGAGCTCAGGCTATCGTTGAGGCTGATCAGGTCCGCCTCCTGTCTCACCACCTCGTCCCCCTGATGCCTCATCGCGATCGTCACGTCCGCCTGCTCCCGCACCCTCAGGTCTTCAAGGTGCTGGCACGAGGCTCCCACCACCTCCCCGCGCTCCTGCAGGCACCTCACAAGCTCCGCCTTCTCCTCCGAGCTCGCTCCTGTCATGACGCGCACCGATGGAGCGATCGCCGCTCGCTCCTGATCCGACAGCCTCCTCCACTCTGCAGCCGTCACGATGCTGCCGTCCTGCAGCAGGGAGCACGTCTCCGCCGCAAGCTTCCCGCCATCCACCTGCTCCCCCGTGAAGACGCGGACCTTGACGCCTGCCTCCTCGCAGCTCCTCACCGCCTCCTCGATGCCTGACCGCATCTGACTGCGCAGCCCGAGTAGGCCAACGAAGGTCAAGTCGGACGAGAGCAAGCAGCTGTGCTCGTCGAGTCCGATAAGCCATGAGTCAAGGTCTATCACCCGGTCGTCGTCGTCGTCCTCCTCCTCCTCCTCCTCCAGATCCAGCTCATCTTCCTCCTCCTCCTCCCGCACGATGGGCTTGACAGAGAAGGCTTCAGGAGAGGGGACGTCCCGGTATGCAAGTGCGATGCTGTTGATCGACGCGCTGTGCAGGGACAGCATGACGTTCTTCAGCGCTGACCTCTGCTCTTCCTTCAGTACCTCCCTGCTTCCGTCCGGCAGGAGGTAGAATCTACAGCAGTCCAGCACAATCTCTGCTGCTCCAGAAGCATAGAACCGTCCTGCCCCCTCCTCTTCTCCTCTCAAGAGGACGCATGCTCTCTTGGAAAACGAGCTGAAAGGCCACACGCGCACGACTCTCCTCCTGCACTCCTTGCGGACGGCATTGCAGTCGCAGCCAAGTTGCTCGAGCGCGAGCTGAACGCCCGTATCAACTGACCCTGCCGAGGAGCTGGTGCTCCACTGGACTTTGGACAGCGACTCGGCTCGTGAACCCCTGAGGGGAGAGACTCTCGTGTTGAGCACAAAACCCTCGCAGAGCAGCTGGGATGCGAAGTCGTCCAGGTGCTCCGAGAGCCAGCATCTTCCGTTCAGGTAGCGGGTGGCACTAGAAGGGGCCCCTGCACCGGCACCGGCAGCAGCAGCACCACCACCAGCCTCTACTCCCGCTGCTGCTTCTGCTCCTCTTCCTGACTCGCCTCCTGTCCCACATCCGCCAGCTTCTTGAACGTCTGGCACAATTTCCGACTCGCTGCTCAGCTGTGCCTGCCCAGGATGTTGTCCCTTAGGGAGAAGAGAGTCAAGAGGAGCTGCCGCCTGTTCGAGGACGCAGGACCCATCCGTGTTCCCTTGTTCTACCACCCCAGGACCCTCCGAGGAAGCCTGAGAACGAGAGGCGAGCGACAGCCTCTGGTGCAGTCTAGACTCTCGATACCCCAGCCCGCAGATATGAGCCATAACGAGCGTCTTGGGGCCCGAGGTCAGCAGCCCGTTCTTGTCGATGCAGATGCTGGTGATACTCCCCATCACCTCGAGCGACTTCATGCTGCGGATCAGGATCCTCTCCTTCCTCGACTGCCTGATCGAAGAGGCCAGGAGGGCAGAGAAGATGGCGTTGAGGCCGTGGGGAGCCAGGAGGACGACGATGGCTGCCGATGCCATCACCGCCTCCACTAGCAGCCTCAGCTCTGTGGAGGAGAAGTGTAGGATGTGCGGCTCCCAGTCCAGCCCCTCCTCCTTGCACTGCGTCGAGTTGTTCAGCCCCGGGTACCCTAGAGCACAGTTCTCCACCGGCCCATCGAAGCAAGAGGGAGAAGCAAGCATGATAAGGAAGTATGCTCCCCTCAGGAAAAAGATCACGACTGCAACCACTCCCCCCACCCGCGCCATCCTGCTCGCAAGGCCCTCGAGCCGCAGCCTAAGAATCGAGTCCCCGGCCAGCTGCCTCCCCAGCCCTTGCCCCACCAGGCTCTCCCAGCAGGAGAAGGTCCCCACTGCCGTCACGAGGAAGCGTCCGTGCCCCCCGATCACCGCGCTCCCAGCTGCAAGGAAGGGCGACTTGATCGGGCACTTGGAGACGCTCTTCCCCTCCTGAGTCTCCTGCGACCTCCTGTGGCTCCCGTCGAACTTCAAGTGGCTCTCGTCCACCAACAAGCTGGACGAATCGATCAGAATGCCGTCGGCCGGCACGATGTCGCCCGCATGTACACAGACGATGTCGCCCACGAGGAGGTCTTGGTGCTTGATCCGCACGTGCTTCTCCTTCTTGATCACCGTCGTCTCTACATCGCGCCTGCTCCAGTCCAGCATGGAGCACAAGCTCTCCTGGCGCCAGCACTCGTAAGCTGCCTTGAGAAACGCCATGGCTGCACAGCCGAGGAGGACGTTGACCCCCTCGCTCCACGCGTAGCACTGCTGCGCAGAGCCCTTGGCCTTGCTAAGACGAGCAGACAGCTCTATCTTGTACGGCCCTGGCATGTAGATCGGGATGCCGAGCGTCCACAGAGGCCGAGCTGGGCACTTCAGGTCGTAGAGGTCGCCGACTGCCGGGTCGATGTAGACGAACCTGCACTCGAGCACCCCAAGAGCGAAGCAGATGATCGAGCTTGCCACCAGCACTACCATCGCATCCTCCATAAACATGTAGAGGAAGAAGCTCGACAAGCCTGATCCCTCCCCCGGGCGCTGTCGAACCTTGTTGACCCCGTATAGCAGCGCTCTCTTGCCATCGCAGAGGCGGGGCAGCCCCTTCTCGCTCTTCAGCCAGGACAGGTTTGTGTAGCCGTTCCGCTCGTCCTCCATGAAATCTTTCAGGTTCCTGTCCTCCTCCTTCAACGTGGTTTCAATGCTCGCAGCGATGCCCTGAACACCGCCCATAACCCGCAGTATCTCAACTTTCCTCATCCTCGAGAGTTCCGCCAGGTCTGTACGCGTTATCCTCCGTCCATTCCCCGTCAGCCTGTACCTGTCCTCCAATCCGCCACTCGAGAAGTCAAGAGCGTTCAGGTATCCCCCATCATCGTAGTCGTCGATGAATCTCTGTGCTTCCTCCTCAGTGAAAGAGAGGTCCACAGAGTCTTCAAAGACGTCGAGGTAACCATTCTCCTGCTCCATCGCTCCTCCTCTTCCTCCGCCATCTCGAGGATCGTACCCATCTCCTCCCTCCTCCTCCTCCTCCTCCTCCATGAGCCGCCTCCTCAAGTCCTCCCTCCACATCCTTGCGACATCCCGACAAGCCTCACGGTACCCCACCCCACCCCACTCATGTCATTGTACCCCTACCCACCTCCATTTTTAAGTACCGGTATGTTCATATTTTAAATGACCCCCTTGTGGTAGATGCTGAAACAACGAGGCCATATAATAACCCCTACAAATGGCTGCTGACTACCCCACGTACCCCTGATTTCACCTAATAGTACCCCCTTTCCAGGCAGACCCCTTGCAAACATCCGGAGTGCTCCTTGTTGGGTATGTGGGTGATGAGATGTCGGGCTGTATGAGGGGCTCAAGGGCGACATGAGATGGCGGTCTGGGTGGTGGCTGGCGATGTTGGTGGCGATGGTGAGGATGGAGGCAGATGTCAGGTAGGAGGAGGAGGAGGAGGAGGAGGAGGAGGAGGAGGAGGAGGAGGAGGAGGAGGAGGAGGAGGAGGAGGAGGAGGAGGAGAAGGAGGAGGAGGAGGAGGAGGAGGAGGAGGAGGAGGAGGAGGATGATAAAGGGCAGGGGGAAGCTTTATCTCAGAATCTCAACCTCCTCAAGCTCGGTGACTGCAACAATTTACTGGTTTCGTCCTCTGA
>NW_005434640.1:402627-405677 GCF_000315625.1 Guillardia theta CCMP2712
GGAGGAGGAGGAGGAGGAGGAGGAGGAGGAGGTAGTGGTGGTAGGGTAGTGGAGGAGGTAGTGGTGGTGATAATTGAGGTGATGATGGTGATGATGTAGGTGGAAGAGAAGGTTTCAAAGGAGCTTGATGTAGTCGTGGCAGGGTAGAGGAGGTGGTGGTGGTAGAAGCGAGGACAGGGCTAGGAACAGGGATGGAGAGGACGAGGACGAGGACGAGGACGAAGATCAGATCGAAGAGGACGAAAAGGATAGCCATTGCTGGAGGCAGAGGCAGAGGTAGAGACGGTGAATGAGAAAAGTTAGTGGTGGCGGTGATGGAAATCAATGATATGTTGGTAATTGGGGAGGGAAAGGCAGACCAAGTGAGGAAAGGAACTCTAGGGCTCTTACAAGCACTGACGACAACTCAGCATGTGTGCGTATGCGGAGCTGCAGCAGTCTCCTCACTTCAGTTTCCTTCCGAAGCTTCACGTCGCTGGGCCAAGCAAGCACGTAGCGAGACCTTCGAACACGGAGAGCTCTAGCAGGTTCAGCTGGCCTCGTGCTCGTCCCTTGCTAGAAGCTAAGAGGCTGTCGAACTGCAGGAACCCCTGGACGCTGCCTTCTTCCTCCCTCCTCTCCCTACACCATCTCCTCTGCTCATGGAGAGATAGCCCACAGACAAGGTGGTGAAGCATGCTCCTGTGCCCTGCCTGCTCCTCCTCACTCCTGGCCTGCAACAGCGCCTGGGGTGTCATGCTGGTGGCATGCACCGCTGGCGTTTGGACTTCAAAGGGACATCGACTCCTCTCACCCTTCCTCCCCATCCGACTCCACGGGAGGAGGAGGAGACTGTACACGGGGAGAGCGGTGCCTTACGACTCGGGGAATGTGAGGAGGGAAAATGTTGAGAGTTGCTGAGGCCTGATGCTCTTGCAGGAGGAGAGGGCCCAGTATGAGAGCTTGCCCTCTGTTGCTACTTGGAATCAGCCGTCCAACATGCTACAGGTGTTGCATCTCTCCTACCCTGCTAGTCGTTGTTTTTCCATGTAATGCTCCTCTCTCCTCTCTCCTCCCCTTCTCCTCTCTCCTCCTCCCCTCTCCCTCCTCTCTCCTTCACTGCGCTCGTAGGGCCGAAAGCTTGAGCTCCTACTTGAAGCTACTCTTCCTGCCATGGATGGTCCAGAGACTTTCTACGGCCTGGGATGCAACGAGACCGAGTTTAAGCTCTTTCTTGATTATATCGCAGGAAGAAATTTGTAGGCTACTTCTTCCAGCCTCCTCCTCCTCTCCCTCTCCCTCTCCCTCTCCCTCCTCCTCCTCCTCCTCTCCCTTGTCGTGCCCTTAGGCACTCCTCATCTCCTCATCCCTCTTTGTCCTCGTCCCCGCAACCCTACATCTCCACCTCTTTGTGCTTGTTCTCTGCTTCTTTACCTCTATCCCCATTCCTCTTTCCTCGCCATCCTCCTGTCCTCCATCCTGAGTTTCTCACGGCATATCTTGATCGCAATCAAACGTTGCAGGACAGAAGAGCAAGTTAACATCTCGAGCAAGTACGTCGACACCGGCGACGACAACGTGCGATCGATGCTGCGAATGCACTGGAACAGTTGTCACCTCCTGCTCAAGAACAAGGTAGAACGCTTGTCCCAACCGTCTGATGATGATGATGATGATGATGATGATGCCCATTCTTCTCCTCCTCCTCCTGTGGGGTTTCCCTGCTTATCATCCTCACTTACATCCTCGTCATCGCCATCGTCATCGCCTGTGCCGTTGCCATTCTGCTGATGGGACGATTTGCTTCAGAGTTCCAAGAATGTCATGGCAGCCGATACACGGCTGGTTGCGGAAGTCAAAGGTTACCTTAAGGTTTGGCGAGGGATGGCGAGGAGGAGGAGAGGGAGGAGGGAGGAGGAGAGGGAGGAGGGAGGAGGAGAGGGAAGAGGAGAGGGCGGAGGGTGAGAGAGGGAAGGTGGAAGTGAACTAACGCGCCTTGCAGTTGATGGAATCGTTCGAGACGGAACCGATGCGAGGTCTGACTCCCCTACCCTTTCATGTTCACGTGGTGCGTTTGCCCTGATTCCTTTCAGGATCGGCTCTACTCCAGTGGCTTCAAGAACAATGCGGAGAATCGCTGATACAGGTAGCAGAGGAGGGATAGAGAGATAAGAGGAGGAGGAAGGAGGAAGGAGATCTGACTGGGATCGATCAGAGATGCCAAGCAGGCAGCAACTTGTCACTGGAAGAAACTCAAAGCGCCCTCAAAGAACTTCTGAATTGGTGAAGGGGAAGAGAAGCCGGGGGGGTTGTGAGGTTGGAGCAGGTTTAAGAAAGAGTTTCCCTACTACGACCAGGGTTGCTTTCACTGCGGCAACAAGGAGGGTCAAAGACTTGGTGAGAGGAGGAGGAGGAGGAGGAGGAGGAGAGAAGCAAAGAGGAGGGGGGTTGTGATGGCTGTCAAGGTTCGGTGAAGGCGAGCGAGCAAGAAGAAGAATTTCTCGCACGGCGGAGTGAAATCCTCTTTTGCCCCAGCTGCTCCAGGTGATGTTTCGTTCTGTGATTTCAGCTCTCCGACGCTCCCACCACTTTTTTAGTCTCTTCATCCTCGTCCTCCTCTTCCTCCCACCTCCTTGTCTTCTTCCAAAATCTCTATCACCATTCCTTCACCTCCGCCCCTTCTACCCCTTCCCTCGTCCTCCTCCTCCTCTCTTCCTCCTCTTCCTCCATCCATCCTTGTGCCTGCTGATTCAAGACTCAGATATAGCCGATTCGTGCGATACAACACGGTGAACAAGGTCTGAACAGCAAGAGGCTCGAAGAAAGAGGGGAGGGAAGCAGATGGGAAGAGGAGGACAAGGAAGGGGAAGGCGGGGCAGGAAGGGCAGCAACGGAAGGAAGGGGAAAGGGGGAGAGAACAGATGGAGGAGGGAAGAAGGGAGGGATTTTGATGGTCGGCAGGTGATAGAGACGAAGAAAGGAAGGTGCGGCGAATACAGCATGTTCATGTATCATGTCATGCAGTCCCTGGGATATGAAACAAGGTGAAGCCTCCTCCTCCTCCTCCTCCA
>NW_005434640.1:405777-415117 GCF_000315625.1 Guillardia theta CCMP2712
GAGGAGGAGGAAGAGGAGGAGGAAGAGGAGGAGGAGGAGGAGGAGGAGGAGCGGGAGCAGAGGAAGAGGAGGAAGAGGAAGAGGAGGAGGAGGAGGAGGAGGAGGAGGAGGAGGAGGAGGACGAGGGCGGAACTCGAACTGGTTCAGGTTCTCCTCCTCCCCCGCGCAAGCGTACCAGACTGAGGCTTGGACCTCTCCCCCCCTCCTTCTTCTGCCTCTCCCAGGATGCGGAGGCAGGGGAGGTCGTGATCCTTACCCTACGAGGTCGAGGCCTCACCTTCCCCTCCCCCTCCCCTCTCTCCTCTTCCCTCTTCCCTCTTCACTCCCCCTCACCTTGTCGGCAGCTTTCTGAAACAACACCTAGAGGCAAGTCAAGCAACATGTCCCCTCTCCTCCTTCTCTCACCTCTGCCGTCTCCTTTTCTTTCGTAGCTCTCAGTGCCTCTTCCAACATCAGCACGCGATCCTCCGACGCCTTGAGCTTCGCCACCAGCCGCCTCTCCTCCCCCTGCGCTAGTTTTCTCTCCCTCTCGCTCGTCTCCTTCGCTTCTGTCAGCCTCGCAACTGCTCCTGCTCCTCGTGTCACTCAATCGCCTCCCACGGCACTTCCTCCTCGTATCCCTACCCACCACCACACAACCCTCCTCCTCTCCACCCCCTTCCTCATTCTCCTCCTCTTTCTCCTCCTTCCCCTCCTCCTGTTCGCTCGATTTCTCTCCACCTTGTAGCAGGCGAATCGCGTTCGAGCTCTGCAGCTGGACTTCAGCTCGTTCACTGCTGAACTTCTCCTCCCGGGTCGCTTCAGCCCAGCAGTCCCAGGAAGCTCGGAGGAGGAGGAGGAGAAGCTTTCGCTCCCTTCCTCGCAGACAGAGCTTTCTCCTCCTCCCTCGCCTCCACTCGCTCCACAGCGGCAGGAGGAAACGAAAACGAGCCATTCGAGAGAGAAGGACATGAGGCAGCACCAGCAACTTCCTACTCCTCCCCCTCTCCTCCTCCTTCTCCTCCTCAGCCACCAGCCAGCTCAGCACAGAAGCGGATGAGAGGAGAGTCACGCGCAGCTTCTCCTCCTCCCTCGCCTGCTGCAGGTTGAAGTAGTCGAGCTCGAGACTTGCCAGCATGCGATTAGTCAGCTCCTGCTCCTCCTCCACCCCTCGTCGCGCCTGCATGGTCGTCAGTCCCTTCTTTCTACTATCACACAAAAACACCTCCCTCCCTCCCTCCCTCCCTCCCTCCCTCCCTCCCTCCCTCCCTCCCTCCCTCCCCCGCTCCCCTCCTTCCCTCCCCCGCTCCCCTCCCTCCCTCCCTCCCCCGCTCCCCCCCTCCCATTCCCCGTCCCCCAACTGTTTTGGTGGCTGCTTCCTTCCTTCCGCTGACTATCCTGGCAGAAGATGTACCTCTCCTGGGGCAAGAAGCTCACCTACATCATCGCCTTCGTCCGGTCCAACGAGCCTCCAGCTCTCTCCCTCCTGCTGACACCGAGCAGGGGCCGGTGCGAGGACGTGACGACCGACTACGTAGACGACATGGAGGAGGTGAATGAGGACTCGAAGCTCTCCCTTGTGCTCCCTTTCCGCTCCTCTCCTTGCCTTCTTCCCTCCCCGTCGCGTCTTCTCTTTCCCCCTCTCCCCTCGCGTCTTCGCCCTCCCTCCTTTCACATTTTTCTGGTGCAGGTGCGGAAACGGCGAGACCTTACCGACGAAGACTTGAAGGCGAGCCTAGAGACAGCCCAGGTGCTGCTCCCCGCCCCCGCTCACTCGTTCCTCCTTCCTCTTCCTTCCTTTCCCCCTGCCTTCCTCCCCTTCTATGGTTCCTCCCTCCTCCCGACCCTTGTCCCTTGCCCTCCTGTCTCCCTTCATACTCCTCGCCTCCTCTTGCTGCTCCAACCATGAAAGCGCAGAAGGAGTTCCAGCAAGAGCAAGCGAGCGCGTCCTAGGCACAGGAGATGCCGCATGCTCTCTCGCTCACAAGAGAAGACGAGCAGCAGGGGCAGCAACAACAAACAAGCGCGGTGATCTTGATTGGGAGAGGCAGAAGCGAAGCGCGTCGAAAGGAAGGATGAGATCGAAGACGAGGCGTAGCATCGTCGTGGAGCCGTGGGCAAGCAGGAGGAAGAGGAAGACGGGAGCCAGTAGGAGGAGTCTTCTCCTCCATGGATGAGGAAGGGAGATGATGGGAAAAGAACAGGGGAAGGGAGTGATGGAGACCAGAAGAAACAGTTTCAAAGACAGACAGGTTCTAGTCGAATGTAAAAGAGAAATTGAGAAGCCGGAAGTTAAGGGGCAAGCAACAAGGAAGGGAGCGAGGTGGGAGAGAAGGATGGAATGATGAGTAGAAGCAATGAGAGAAGAGAAGGAGGAGGAAATACTCCAGGTAGGGGGGGGGGGGGGAGATTCATGGAGGAGGAGGAGGAGGAGGAGCAGCAGCAGCTATGGCCTCCGGCGCTTCTCGTCGTAGAGTCGCAAGAACTCTTGACGCTGAGCAGGAGACAAGGCATTTAGGAAGCTGCTCCTTCTCTCAGCGCTCGAGCTCTCAAACTTATCGAGCACCCTTATGATCTCCTCGTGCTGCCTCTGATGCACCTCGTCTGCCCTCTGGCTCATCAACTTAGCTCTGATCTTCTCCTGCTGCATCCTATCCAGCACCGTCTCTCCTTCTACTGCCATGGTCGTCTCGGCCTCGAAGCTTGCCCTGTGAAGGAGTCAAGTCGTGAGCGAGTTTTTTGCACGCGTGTTTCCGTGGTGCTCGGCCTGCTGATGTTGTATGTGATGTCTTGTAGGAATACGCCTCATGGTTTGAACCTAGTAGCTCCCCCTTATCTCTCAACATCCTCCCCCATCGTTTTGAATCTGTCTAACTTCACTCATGCTCGTCTTGACCCTTGTGCTCTCTCTTTAACTTCTTCTCTTTCTCGCCTGAATCCCTACTATTTGTGTTCTTCTCGTTATCCCCAGTTTCTCATTTGGAGCTCAACTCTAGGCACGGTGATCTCCTCCTCCTCCCCCTGAATCTTCTCCTATCCTCGTATCCTCCTCCATGACCCTCATCTCCTTCTCCTCTTCCTCCTCTCCTCCTCCTCCCCTCACCTCGTTGGGTTGCAGCATGGAGCGTTCCCCATAGCAGCCAGTCAAAATGGCCCGGCACGAACACCCTGCACATCCCTCTGACAACAAGGATGACCCTACCCCTGATAAGGACAATATCCTCACAAATAAGCTGTATCCTCCCTCAAGGTCCATTATGACCCCTCTGATATTATGATATTTCATGGCTATTGGAGGGGATAAATGAAATTGCGAGTGAGTTGTACCCCTCCATTGTTCAAGGTACCCCTACTCATATGCACCCCTACCCCACAAAATGTGTTTCAATTCGGCTGTTCGCCAAAACTCCGACGGGTCAGCGTAAGAAAGCTTGCAAGAGAAGAAGAGAAGAGAGAGAAGAGAAGAGAGAGAAGAGGAGAAGAGAGAGAGAGAGGAAGAGAAGAGAGCAGCAGGGCAGCAGGGCAGCAGGGCAGCAGGGCAGCAGGGCAGCAGGGCAGCAGGGCAGCAGGGCAGCAGGGCAGGAGAGGGGAGCAGGCGAGCTAAAGAAAAAAGCAGAGGAGTGGACAGAAGAACACAATTCTAGGATCAAATGGCAGGAGCCGAACACATCACGTAGGGTGTCAGTGAAGCAGACGGCCATTGCAGCAGCTTTCTCTACAACTTCAAACACCACCACGATCACCACCATCACCAATGCCGCCGCAGCCGCTGCTACTGCTGCCGTACTGTTGGTACTAGTTTGCGAAGATGAAATACACTCGCTCCTCTTCTCACTTCTGTTCTGGTCGTCTCAATCATATGTCGTAGCATGAGACAACTACAAAGTGCCAAGTTTGAGGCGAAAAGGAATCGATGATACAGCAGTGCCCTTGCAGCAAGTTGTCACTTCCACTGACTTGATCGTGTCATCGCTTCTCTTCCCTCCTTGGCAACTTGAGGCGGAAGAGGAAATAGGGTCGAGCAGGCGATAAAATATGACGATACTGGCGATCACACCCCGCATATCTCTTGACCATCATCACAGCTGCTGACAGGAGGGGCATTGATAGGCGGGTTGTCAGGGAGCGAAGGTGTCAAGCTTTCCTTCATTCCAAGTCCTCAAGACATACAGGGGAACGTCTCCTGCCTTCACTGTGCCAGCTTCTTTGCTTTTTGCATCGCGTTGTACGCGTCCGAGGTCTTGGGGGGCTCGAGCAGCTCCTCCCCGGCTGCAATCCTCCTCCTCTGCTCGATGACCTGCAGAACGATGAGAACAATCGGTGAAAACGCGTTCCCGCATGCTCCTATCACACCATCTGCTTGAGCTTTACGCCCAACGCCGAGTCGAGCTTCACGTCGGCTGTGTTGACAAGGTAGTTGTCTAGCCCTCCATGCTTGTCGATGGTCTTGAGAACCGATGTGGTGATGCGCAGCTTGATCATAGTGTCAAAGCAATCGCTCCATAACCTCTTCTGCTGAACGTTGGGCATCCAAGTTCGACGAGTCCTACGAGATAGTCAGGCTTATGACTCGCACCCTACCCTCCCTTACTTGCGCTCGGAGAACGAGACGTTGTTTCCAAACCCGATCTTTTTCCCGCCGAACAGCCCTCTATCTGCCCTGTCTGGTCGGCTGAAGATGCATCCCCGTCAGAGCAGGAGTCTCCGACCAAAATATGGAGGGAATGGCGGAACCCTCCAAGGGCGCAAGGCATGATCAACCAGGGGGGAGAGGAGAGGCGGGGGGCAAAGGGGAGGGGAGGGAGAAAAGGGGAGGGGGTTGGCAAGGTGAGGGGAAGAGAGGAGGGAAGGAGGGAAGGCAAAGCGAGGTGAGGGATGAGATGGGGAGAGGAGGAGAGGGGATGGGGAGGAGGAGGAGAGGGGATGGGGAGGAGGAGGAGAGGGGATGGGGAGGAGGAGAGTGGATGGGGGGAGGAGGGAGGGGAGGCGAGGGGAGGCGAGGGGAGGGAGAGGAGGAGAAGGGAGGGAGAGTAGGCGAGGGAATGGGTGGAGGGGAGGGAGAGGTGAATGTGAGGGAGGTGACCTTGCTCGTTGGAAGGCAGACAGGAGCAGCGACGGCGCCGTCGCCCCCCTCCTCAGAAACGACGCTCCCGGATCCATGCAGCCGCTCTCTGACGGTTACAGAACCGTTGTAAATACGTTGAAACGTTCTTCATTGCCCGCCTCCCCTCTCGTACCCCTGACAGCACCCCACCCCCTGTCCCTCATTGCGTTAAAATTGTTGATGCCACTACCCCCTAAAATACATACAGGACTACAATTCGGCACATCTTAGTCTCTCAAGGGTGGGTGATATGTTATGGAAATAGGGGTAGGGGTGATCAGAAAGGTGTAAAACAGTCACCGGTGCTCCTGATTTTTGTACGGAATGGGGGTGGGGGTAGCTCAGGAAAAGGGGGTGTGCCGTGCTAGGCAGTGTTGAATGGGTGACTGGGGCAGGGATTTCATTTTGTGGGTGGGGTAGTACAAATTAAAACACATGTGGGGTACTAGAAAAGGTAAATGTAGGGGTACTCTGAAGTCACTTCTCATTTTGTGGGGTACATGTAGTGTGTAGGGGGTGGGGGTACAGGGTAGCGGTGCGCAGCTATGGCAGGTCGGCAGGGCATGAAGGCAATCTGGCTCCTGCTGAGCCTTCCATGCGCAGTGAGCGCAGCAGCAATGGCATCAGGAGCAGGAGTAATGGCCTCATCAGGAGCGTCATGCTCTGAGTCAGTGAATGCTGCCCCGCAGCTTCAGTGGAAGCCAAGGAACAAGGCATGCTATGCCCCAAACTTGCCCCTGTCGTGCTCCAACCCACGCGCGCCTCTGAAAGTTTGTGGGGTGCCGAGGGCGCGCTATGCCGCAGCTTCGAATGTGTGCATGACGCATTCCGACGGCAGAATGCAGAGGAGAGATGTTCTTGCTGGAGCCTTTGCCCTCAATGTTGCAGGGTGTTTCGTGCCCGACGTCTTTGCCGAACAAGCGCAAGACTTGATCAGCGACGCTTCGAACATGCCCTTGTCTCGCAATCAGCTCGATGCAGGCGCCTCGTACATTCTGTCACAAGAGCAGGCCTTGATTGGGGAGGAGGACCTGCGAGACGACATGATCTTCACTTTTAGAGGCGAGCAGATGGTGAAGACGAACAGCGAGGGAGCTCTCCGATACCTCTCGCGGCGCAATGCAGTCTTCTTCGGCGAATCTCACGATTCGTTCAAGGACAAGAAGCTTGCAACGAGGATCTTGAAGGAACTCCACGAGCGCAGGGGCCGCGTGGTCGTCGGACTGGAGATGGTACAGCAACCGTTCCAGCAAGTCCTCGACTGGTGGGAGGACGTGGGTTGTGCTGTGGGTGCTGAGAGCTGTCGCAGGTATGTGTTCTCAGCCGTGCCCAGCAAAGGTTCGGACTCGCTGCTGTTCGAGAAGACCGAGTGGAACGACCGATGGGGGTGGAACTTCAAAGCATACCTCCCGGTCTTGCAGTACTGCCAGCTGCACAAGTGAGACGGTTGTGGTGCTGTCTCCTGCACTGATGTGCCGGTAGGATTCCTCTGCTAGCTCTCAACGTCGAGGCCGAGACTACCAGCAAGGTGCAGCAGCAAGGTGCTCCTCCTCCCTCCTACGAGCAGCAGGCTTCGATCCCTCACCCCACTCACACAGGTCTGGTCTCACTTTCCAGCGAGGAGCGGAGGAGGTTGATCATCGACCCGAATGGTTTCGTGCAAGAGAGCCTCTCCAAGACCTTCCCCTCGTGCGACTCCCCGTCCCCCTTCCCCGTCCGCGTCCTTATCTTACCCCATCGCCCCTTCCCCGTCCTCCTCTTCCTCTCCTCCTGCCTCGTGACAGCTCGGACAGGTACGTCAGGTCCGTGCTGAAGCCCAGCTTCGACGCGCATGTCAACATGGGGATCTACAACAACGATGCCAAGACCTTCCAGAACTTCGTGGCCAACAGGATCTTGTGGGACGAGACCATGGCGTCGGCAGCGGCCAAGTGAGGAGCAACATGATGGGCAGGCGCCTGCTGACTTCGGCCGCAGGTTTCTCCTCAAGAACCCTGACGTGCAGCTGGTGGGGCTGGTGGGAGGGGATCACGTCAAAACGAATCACGGCATCCCCGCCAAGATCGATCGCATCCTCCGCAACCTGGGCTTCTCGAACCCTCACACAGGTACGTGAGAGGGTTCAGAGCAAGGGAGGGAACGAAGTGAGAGGGAGGGAAGGAGGGAGGGAGAGTGGGAGGGAAAGGAAGATAGGGAACGATTGTTGGATGGTCATAGAGCAGAAGAGGAGGAGGAGCACACAGGGAGTGACAAGTTTGCGCAGCTTCGGTAGCGTTGAACCCCAACTGGAGGATTTTCTCCAACAGCCGCAAGCTGGTCGAGCTCGAACATCTCGAGGTGGCGCAGCAGAAGGAGAGCGCGAGCTCTGAGGCGGAGTGGGAGGGGTACGGATGGAACAGCCAGCAGTCTAGGAACCATCCCTTCAGCGACATCGTGTGGTTCTCCTGAGGGTCCTCGCTCGAGACATGCCTGTATACTCTGTAAACTATTCTGCTCCACTGCCCTCTCCTCCTCTCCTCCTTGTTCCTCCTTCAGCCGCTCTCCTTCTCTCCCCCCCTCAAGCTCCGGTAGCTCTCCTTCCCGCCAAGCCTCACATGTACTGCAAGCCTTGCGACTGCTGCTGATAGGGCAGCATGGAAGAGGTTGTCTGCTCGCTGCGTCAGGTACTCCTCGCCTCCTCCTCTCCTCCTCTCACCACAGGACGAGGTGCCATGCTCGCTAGAGTCGGCAACATCCCCCCCGAAAACGAACCAGCTGGCAACGAACCAGGGAAGGAGGCACGAGACTGCTGGGCCTGACAAGAGTTGCCGTCACTTGCCGCCTCCTCCTCTCCCCTCTTGTCTCTCACTGCGTTCGACTGCGACTGAGACTGCGTCCGGTTCCCTGCTCCCCCATACCTCAAGCACGCAAGCTGGTCGGGGACCTTCAAGTCTGTCAGCAGTTGCAAGGGGAGCGATGGAGAGAGGAGGGAAGGAGCAGGGGAGCGGGAAGAGGAAGAGGAGGATGTCAGATCTCACCTCCAACGGCCTCCAGCAGCCGAAGATGGGGCAGAAGTACTTCTTCTTCTCTCCGTCCTCTGCCTTGGACTCGACCACCATGGGCATCTTGGGCTGCTCCCATGTCGTCATGTTGGACCCTCTGTTCCAGTAGTAGAGCTTCTGCGTCCTCTCGTCCAGCACGACCTGCCAGCCGTTTGGCAGCGCGCAGAATTCGTCGAAGGAAGAGACCCAGTTGGTCTTGTGCTTCCTCTGCTCTATCAGGTGTTGCAGGGCCAGCGGCACCACCTGGGGAGGGTCCATGCAGATCCTCTCGGAGGCAGCAGCCGAGTCAGCCGACGCTTCGTCCCTCTTCTCCTGCGAATCCTGCGAGCCCCCAGCGTCTTGGGGCTGGAGGTTCTTGCTGTGACAGGCGTCCAGCGTCTCCTTGAGGTCCGTCTCGAACATCTGCATCGCATCGCTCGCCCACTTGAAGATTGTGCTTCCCTCCTCGTTGTACATGAGCGCGTTCTTGAACGTGAGCCGCATGTCGGCTGCGACGTCTCCCATGGTCTCGTAAAAGTTCCCCGTCTCAAGCCTGTGCCTGATCGTCCCCAAGTCCATCGGCTCGCGGATCACGTCGAGGTAGTCTGAGCAGCCGTCCTCCAGCGGCCGCACCGGCGAGAGGAGCATGCGGCAGTGAGGACGGTTAGTGGACTTGTCCACAAGCTCTTTGGCAGCCTCGAGGTACTGGGGGACGGAGAGCGGGACATCCTCGCCTGTCTCCCCGTAGCTCTGGTTCACCGCTGACTTGACTTTCATCATCGACGTATCGACAATCCTCTGCAGGTTCTGCACCATGTCGTACTCGCGCGAGCCGTACTTGAAGTTGGTCACGGCGTTGCGGAGGGCGAGGCGGATGTCAGAGTCGACCTGCAGAGAGCTGCTGTAGATCCCCAGCTCCATGGAGTAGCGGACGAGCGTCAGGTCCATCGGGTTCACAACCCTCCTCGCGTTGTCCTCGTCTGCGAGGAAGTCGCCGCCCTCGGACATGAAACTTCCATTTTTGTCCTTGGTCAGCGTCTCGAGCAGCCGCGAGATGAAGTTGAGCTTGCGAGGAATCTTGCTGTAGTAGAACCTCTGCGACTTCTTGAGCCTGAGCGGCGGAGGTCCCTCCTGCTTCTCCTTGGATAAGGCGTCAACATCCATGTCCTCCGAGCCTGAGATCGCAGCAAGTGAGCACGAAAGGACTTGAGATGTCTCCTCCTCCTCCTCCTCCTCC